>NC_143486.1:69064563-69374543 GCF_027475165.1 Benincasa hispida
CAAGGGACTAACAAAGAAAGCAATTGTTGCCAACTCTGATGAAGTTCATTGATGAGGATTGTCCTATGAAATGGAACTTAGAGTTTATGATAAAGGTTCTGATACTGATCTCACTACTTTCCAAAAAAAGAAGAACTCCAAAGACACTAAATATGATTTATTTGTCTTGGAGACGTGCTTAGTAAAGAATGATGACTCTGCCGAAATAATTGATTCAGGAGCTACTAACCATGTGTGTTATTCCCATCAATAATTTAGTTCCTGAAAACAGTTGGAAGCTAGAGAGATGACTCTTAGAGTCAGTACTGGTGAGGTCGTTTCAACTATTACTATAGGTAGGCTTAAGTTATTTTTGGACAATAAATGATATCTGTTATTGGATAATGTATATGTAGTTCCTCATATCAAGAGGAACCTAATTTCTGTTTCATGTCTGATTGAACAAAATTATTTCATTTTCTTCTATGAGAATAAAGTGTTTATTTTTAAGAATGGAATGAAATTAGGTTATGGTTCAATAGAAAATAATTTGTATGTATTAAGGTCGTTAGTCATAAAAGTTGTGCTCAATATTGAAATATTCAAAACAGCAACAATTGTAAAAAGACCAAGAATTTCTCCAAAAGAAAATGTCTATCTTTGGCATTTAAGATTAGGTCACATCATTCTCAATAGGATTGAGAAGTTGTGAAGAGTGGACTTCTAATTGGTTTAGAAGAAAACAGTTTTACCAATATGTGAATCATGCCTTGAAGGCAAAATGACCAAACGACCTTTTACTGGAAAAGGTTATAGAGTTAAGGAAACCTTGGAGCTTATCCGATGAATGTAAGAGCACAAGGTGGGTATGAATATTTCATCTTTTTCATAAATGATTATTCTAGATTTGGGTTTCTATACCTAATGCAACATAAGTCTGAAGCTCTTGAAAAGTTCAAGGAGAACAAGACTGAAGTTGAAAACTTGTTAGGTAAGAAGATAAAATCACTACGATCTGATCGTGGTGGAGAGTATATGGACTTAAGATTCCATAATTATATGATAGAATATGGAATCACGTCCCAACTCTCAGCCCTAGGTACACCTCAACAAAATGGTGTATCAGAAAGGAGAAACATAACCTTGTTGGACATGGTTCGGTCTATGATGAGTTATACTCTTCTAGGCTCATTTTGGGGATATGTAGTAGAGGTTGCATTTTATATTTTGAACAACATTCCCTTAAAGAGTGTTTCTGAAACACCTTTTAAGTTATGGAGAGGTCGTAAATATAGTTTACGCCACTTCAGAATTTGGGGATGTCCAGCCCATGTGCTTATGGCAAACCCCAAAAAGTTGGAACCTTGTTTAAAAGTGTGCCTATTTGTAGGTTACCCCAAGGAAATTAGAGGTGGATACTTCTATGATCCAAGTGAGAATAAAGTGTTTGTATCAACAAATGCTACCTTCTTGGAAGAAAAACATATGAGGGATCATAAACCATGAAGTAAACTTGTTTTAAATGAGATTTCTAATGAGACTGTTAAGAATTCAATAAGAGTTGTTGAACAGGCTGATAGAACAAGGGTTGTTAATACCAGTTCATCTAGTCATCCATCTTAAGAATTGAGATTGCCTCGATGTAGTGGGAGGGTTATGAACCCACCTATACGCTACATGGTTTAACAGAAGCCTAAAACATCATATCTGGTGATGGTGTTTAGGATCCATTGTCTTATAAACAAACAATGGAAGATGTTTACAAAGATGAATAGATTAAAGTTATGAATCAAGAAGTGGAGTCCATGTATTTCAATTCTTTCTGGGAGCTTGTAGATTAACCTGATGGGGTAAAACTTATAAGTTGTAAATAGATCTACAAGAAGAAAAGAGGTGTAAATGGAAAGGTACAGACTTTTAAAGCTAGACTTGTGGCAAAGGGTTATACCCAGGTTGAGAGAGTAGACTATGAAGAAACTTTCTCACCTGTTGTCATGTTAAAGTCTATCAGGATTCTCTTATCCATAGCCACATATTAGGACTATGAGATATGACAAATGGACGTCAAGACTGCCTTTTTGAATGGTAATCTTAAAAAGACCATCTACATGATTCAACCAGAAGGATTCATTGAACAAGATCAAGAGCAAAAGGTTTGCAAGCTTAATCGGTCTATTTATAGACTGAAACAAACATCTTAATCTTGGAATATAAGATTTGATATTGCAGTCAAATCTTATGGCTTTGATCAAAATGTTGATGAGCCTTGTGTTTACAAGAAAATTATCAACAGCTCAATAGCTTTCCTCATGTTGTATGTGGATGATATCCTA
This sequence comes from Benincasa hispida, assembly GCF_027475165.1. Taxonomy (NCBI): domain Eukaryota; kingdom Viridiplantae; phylum Streptophyta; class Magnoliopsida; order Cucurbitales; family Cucurbitaceae; genus Benincasa; species Benincasa hispida. Next base: position 69,066,876 of record NC_143486.1, read on the forward strand.
CTCATTGAGAATGATGTAGGTTTTCTGACTGATGTAAAGAAATGGCTAGCCGTCTAATTTCAAATGAAATATTTGGGAGAGACGCAGTTTGTTCTAGGGATCCAAATTATAAGGGATCGTAAGAACAAAAGATTGGCCTTGTCTCAAGCATCGTATATTGACAAAATGCTTGTTAGATATTCGATTAACAATTCCAAGAAGGGTTTATTACCTTTCAGGCATGGAATTATATTGTCTAAAGAACAGTGTCCTAAGACTCCTCAAGAGGTTGAGGAAATGAGACAAATTCCCTATGCATCGACTATTGGTAGCCTTATGTATGCAATGTTATGTACTAGACCTGACATTTGCTATGCAGTAGGGATTGTCAGTCAATATCAGTTCAATCTAAGATTAGATCATTGGACGGCAGTCAAAACGATCCTCAAGTATCTTCGAAGAACAAGGAACTATATGCTCGTGTATGGAGATAAGGATTTGATCCTTACAGGATACACAGACTTTGACTTTCAGACTGATAAGGATTCTCGGAAATCCAAATCAGGGTCAGTGTTCACTCTGAATGGAGGAACTATAGTATGGCAAAGCATCAAACAAGGATGCATTGCAGACTCCATTATGGAAGCCGAATACGTAGTTGCTTGTGAAGCTGCTAAAGAGGTTGTTTGGCTTAAGAAGTTCCTTACTGATTTGGAAGTTGTTCCAAATATGTCTTTGGCCATCACACTTTATTGTGATAACAGTGGTGCTGTGGCAAATTCTAAAGAACCTAGGAGTCATCGAAGAGGCAAGCACATAGAATGGAAATATCGTTTGATTTGGGAGATTGCGCATCACGGTGATGTGATTGTCACGAAGATCACATCGAAGCACAACATTGCTTATCCGTTTACAAAGACTCTCACGGCTGAAGTGTTCGAGGGTCATCTAGAAAGTCTAGGTCTATGGGAAATGCGAAACATTATCTAAGGCAAGTAGGAGATGTTACTAAGGGTGTATGCCATAGTTTATTGTATTTTGTACTTTATTTGTATTGTACATTAGTCTCTCTAAGCTTTAGAAAAAGTGGGAGATTGTTGGGAATGGTGTCTTAAATCTCCTTGTAATCTCGTAGTTTGTAAACTCTTTATAAAACATATTGTTGTTAATAAAATAAGTGTTGTTTTATAAGCATATACTCAATCCAATAAATTAAGATCCGATGTTATTTCATGTAATTTAAACAAGTATGTAGAGACATACAAGTGGATCTTGTTTAAATAATAACGTAAATGGTATGTAGTAGATGGATAAGGTTTGGTATTTTATCCTTGTGACACTACGGATACGGCCCACTTTGTAGGTGTTATAAGTGTTGTAAAGTGCTACAAATAATCTGATCCTGATCACTCATGTAGAGACATGCGAGCGGGGGTATCCTATATAAAGAGTTTGTATAAGGCCAGACCACGAAATGATTAGTTTCTTTATTAATGCCATTAATAATAAAGACTTACATTTCACTAGGATGACCATAGGTGACATGATTTGAATCCTAAATGAGTTGTGAACTCTTGCTCATGAAAGTGGTTCTTTGATTTGTATGGGTGAAAGTGACCAGATTGTCAACTCAACAAGCCTACAATTTTGGGGATTCGTCTGACTAAGGAGCTGGAAACTTGGCTACACAAGAAGGAATTCACCCCTTCTCCGATGCAGGGGTAAGCAGATAAATTGTTCCTTTAAGGACTGATTCCGGGTCTTAAACATAGTGGCCACACCCTCTCTTGGCTCGAAAGGACTTGGTCATAGTGGGACTATGACTTATTTTTCATTAGAAGAATTAGTGGTACTTAAGGAGTTAGATGTAACTACAAAGGCAAAACCGTACTTTGGCTCAGCTGTACTTTCGAGCAATTTGTGAAGGATCATCGCACTGTTGATTGGTTATAATCAGTGGACATAGAAATTTATTTGTAGTGCGAAGAGTGCAGCTGTTGGTCCTTAGTGGAGTGACCGGCAGTTAACGGATGTTGGGTAATTTAATTAAAGAGTTTAATTATTTATCTGAGTACCGTTGGAGCTTTAATCTATAGGTCCATAAGGTCCTTATTGTAGCTCAATGGGGATTTAATCTTTGGATTAATTTTAAATGTTCAAATTAATTGAGGGAATTAATTATATATGATATAATTAATTATAATGTATTTGATACATTATGAAAGAAATTTGAATATTATTCAAATACCAATTATATGAATGAGATTCATGTAATTGAATACAAACATGATTTATATTGAGACGAATTAAAATATTTGGATATGATCCAAATATCATTTATATGGATGAGATTCATATAGATGGATTTAATATAAATGTGATTTATATTAAATGTCATGTATAGTTAAGAGAGAATAAAATCTATAGTTTATGTTGTATTTGATGCAATATAAAACTATAGGCTATATGTTATATTTGATATAATATATAGTGTATATATAATAACTATATATAATAAAGTAGTTATTATATATTTTATTTTATTAATTTATTTGAAATTAATAAAAGGGAAGGAGTTATAACTCCCTCCCCATATATTCTCTCAATAATTAACGTGGTTTTCAACAGGGTTGCAAAGAGGTTCATCTTCTTGATCGAATGAATTACAAAGAAAAGTTCTCTGAGAAAACTCCCTCCCATCCTCACCTTCTCCTTCCCTCTACCAAGGATTCAAGCAAAGCCCACGACTCCTGCTTGAATTCTTTAATCCCAAAAGCAAATACAGAGGGTTCTCGCTTGGTAGTGTCTGTGTGAAGAAGGAGATCCACGAAGAAGAAGTTCTATTCGTGGCTAGTACGAGGGATTACTTGAAGAAAGTTTCTTCAAAGGTGAGGTTTCTTAAAACCTATTTTCTTTGTATAAGTATGTTGTAATTTAATTGTTAAATGCATATCTCTTGTATGTTTAGTGTAAATTTTATATTCGATAATTAATGGAATTTGGACGATCCGCTTCCGCTTAAAGATCTCCTCATGTCAAGTTCCCTACAAGGTACACTCTTTATATCAAGAAGATGATTTTTCTTGGTTAAAATCCTTAAACTCTTCCCACTCATTTGACTGAGTCTTTTATGCCAAAGCTCAATACTTACTTCATCATTCACTGTATTTATATCACAATCAATGATTTTAGCCTCCATATAATATAGTGAGGAATATTTCTCTCCCTTAGCTATTGCCATAGAGTCTTTAGTAAGCTTCCATCTACCATCATAGAAGGCATTGCAGAAACCTTCATTATCAGGCTTACCTGTAGAAATCAAATTCATGCGAATATCAGGAATGTGCTTCACATTCTTCAAAATCAGCTTAGAATCATTCTTTTTCTCCAAGTGTACATCTCTGATGCCAACTTCTTTTGCTGATCCATCATTACCCATCCTAATACTGTTGAAATCCCTAGGTGTATAGGATGCAAAGAAATCTCTCTTTGATGTAGCATAAACTGAGGCACCACTGTCATTCACCCAATTGCTCTGTTGTGTAGCAAGATTTATAACATCATCGTCGAATATGATGTAAAAATCTTCAATGGCTATAGTAATCGTATTTGCATCACAGTCATCGTTATTCTTCTTTTCCTTGCCTTTATCATTTCTGTTGTCCCTTTTAAATTTCTGAAAATGCTTCTTTATATGCCCTTTCACATGACAATAGTGACACTCAACATTTGCAAACCAACCACTTTTACTTTTGCTTCTTGTCTTTCTCCATCAGACCTTTACTTTTACTCTTCCCCCTTCTTTTAGTAACAAGAACATCTGATTGTGAAGCAGAGCCTTGTGACTTTCTTCTCATCTCCTCGTTCAATATGCTACTTTTTACTAAGTCCATACTTAATACACCATTTGGGACTGAGTTCGATAAGGAAGTTCTAAATGTCTCCCCTAGTCCGATAATGTACCAAGGACCCATAACCCATGTATCTCATTCTCAAACTTGATATTCATCCTAGATAACTGATTAACAATACCTTAGAATGTATTCAAGTGATCTAACATGGGTGTTCCATCTTGATACTTCAATGCCATCATTTGTTTGATAAAAAAAAACATTTTATTATTACTAGTTTTAGGGGCATATAACGATTCAAGCTTGTTCCATATAGTCCGTGCATGAGTTTCTTCACCAATATGGTTTAGAAAATTATTTTCTACCCATAGTCTCATAATCCCACACACTTTCCTATGACATAATTCTCATTCTTTATCAATTTTATCATCAGGCTTCTGAAGATGCAAATCATTCGCATATAAAATATCTCCCATCTTTCTTTTCCAAACTTGATAATTTGACTCATTAAGGGTAACCATTTTAGTCGAACTAGTATCTATATTCAACCCAAGGTAAACCCAATTAACTTAACCAAGGCTCTGATACCACTTTGTTGGGATAAACACTAAATTTTTTGATAAATTATCCCACTATTGTGTGAATCTAATAGAATACTAATTAAATAATAATGCAATTTTAATGTGGAAAAATCCCCTCAATGTGAGGAGTAAAAAACCATGGATCGAAGTCAAATTCTCCACTGTAATCAATAATGAGTTACAACGAGTTCTCACTAGTCACAACTAGAGGCATACGCAGTAAATATCTCAAGTCTTGGCAACAAATAGCAACAGATTAAGAAGAATAAAATTAGAAACGTCTCACTTGAATTGACAACCAATTATCCACAGTATCTAACTGTAGGTAGCTCCAAACAAAATCTCTACCGTTCAGATTAAAGATCCTTGTATCAAGAACACACCGTCAAAATTTGAGCTCGATTGAACCACGGATCGATCCCCAAATAGCTGAAAAAGCCAGAATGCCAAAAACTCTAATTTTCTTCGGTCGTTTTAATCTCTCGGTTTGCAAAATCCATCACAAAACCGACAGCTGAATTGTTTTAAACATAAACCTAATAGCCCATGGGCCTTTATTGGGCTTTCACTAAGAAAGTGGAATAAACCCAATAAATAGGCCATGGGGGTGTGATCATTGGCCCAAGTTCGCCTCTTTCTTGATATAATTGTTTCTAAACTTCGCCAAATATCAATTATATCTCTTTAATTGAAAATCACCCATAACATCATCCATAAGTATTTGGTTTTTTCTTGAGAAATATTTGTTTCATTGAATTGCTGTCAATTGCTATACGTTGATGGGTATTATTAGAACTTCTTAGCTGTGTATTCGTTGGAGTTCGCAAGGGCTGAAATTCGCATGTGGATTTACAGGTACCCATTTGTTTGCTAATGATAAAAAATTACATCTATAAATTATTGAAATTTGTTCATATCGCTCATTAGACTTGGTTTCATAATTAAAAATCAATTTTTTTTCATTAAATTACAAATCTTATTTACCAAATTTACAATTTAACATATTTTTTTCAATTAGACTTGTTCAATTTTAGTATTTACACTTTTGAATATCTATTTTTAGTTCTATACTTTCAAAAATCCTAAATATTGTCCATCATTCAAAATTATTGTTAATTTTTTCATATGTTTTTATTATTTTTAGCTTTTTCACTATATATTTTGAAAACGTGTCTACATAAATTTTTTTTTTATGAAGGGTATTATTATTATTTAATCAATTTGGATAAAAGCAAGCTTTGAGTGACTAATTTACAATTAATTGAAAGTATATAAATTAAAATCAGACATTAAGAATACATATATAAACTAAAATTAAACAATCTCAAAATACTAAGGTCATGTTTACCAAACCATAATGAAAATTGGTGTAATCGTAATGAAATTTCATTGATAGATCAATTATAATGAGCTTGAATCACAAATGTAATTGGATTGATTTTGATCACATTTAGGCCATGTTTATCAAACCGTAACGAAAAATGATGTAGTCATAATGAAATTTTATTGATGGACTAATTGTAACGAGTTTGAATCGCAAACGTGATTAGATTGATTTTGATCACATTTACTTAAAATTATGATTTTTTTTTTTAAAATTTACTATTACCGTTACTCCTACCTCTACCTCTAAAAGTCAAGTTGTAACAGTAACGATAACAGTAAATATGTCAATATTGATAATTTTTCAGTTGTAACAGTAACAATAATGGTAATCGTAACGATAACTATAGGGATAGCAGTAATGATATGACGTAATTTTCAGGTGTAATCAGATTGAATACTCTTTATTCATCAATCATATTGCATTATTTCATTACAGATTTGGATGTTAAACTCATGTGTCAGTACAAATGCATCACAAATAAACAGTAATAAAAGTAATCAAATGAGACCTATTTTTTATTCTTATTGATTTATTACATTTTTATGTGGAATAAATTTGTTACGAGGTTAAAATGATATTTTAACCTAATAATTATAATAATTAATAATTAACATGGACAAGAATGAAGGGGAGCAACATTGACAACATCGGTCTTATCCTAAATTGTCAATGGTGTTGAAATACCGACCGCATATAAATGTTACTGTCCTAGCCCATAGGAAAAAGAAAAAAAAAATCAAATAGTATATTGGATATTATTTTATATCCAAGGAAAATTCTTTATTTTTTACTTTTGTATTTGACTTGTTGCATTTTTATAATAGATTTGGTTGGATAATTATTTAGTTTTTTAAACTAAAACAAAATGCTATTCCTTAAAAGTATAAATTAATAATTTATAAAAATTTAAAGTTTAAATCAATATAATTATTAACTCACAATTTAAATTGATATTGTTATATTATAGGTGATATTGGACTTGACGAAATATGTCAAAAATTAAAAAGAGATTGGACTTAGGTTAAAATGAATAGTTTATAGCCAACTAATCATTGGGACAATCTGATTTAATTTTGACTTGTATATAATGAAAAATCCAACTCGTCTTAATCTTAGAAGAAAAAGGTAAACTCCTTATAAATACATTATCGTGATTTTATATGAGATAACTTAAACTTGAATTATAACTTAAACTTCTAACTTCTTCCTCGTTCTACAATTCTCCATCAAAGACTTTGGTATCAGGGTCATTTTTCTTTGTTTCATAGGTCATTTTTTTCCTAAATTAAAAATTCACTGTCGATAGCATGTGGAGATCAAGTGAGTTTCTTTAGTCAGATTTTGCTATAAATAAATACAGTTCTAAAATTTAAAGGTATAAATTGATATTTATTAAAAAAAAAGAAAATGTTGTCCACATAAATAAAAAGTATGTAGTTATCGTTAAAAGACCATCATACCAAAAATAGGGTGAAAAAAAAAGCAACATTTATGTCATACTATGAATTCTACCAAGAAATGTGTTCCAATTTGTTATTAATATCCTCTTTTTTATATGCTGTCCAACAAAGTTGTCCTTTTGTCCCCTAAAGGTACAAATTGAATTTAAACTCACATGCAACTGTTTGATTAACTCATTGAGAAAGAAAAAACTTTGTGTTATAATTTATTAACATTTAGCAATATGGTAAATAGTAGTAACATGTCCTAAATTAGGGAATTAGGTATATTATAATACTTGTCCCCCAACTAAATAAATAATGAATAAATTGAAATGTCGGTACATGATGGGTCTCGTGAATATTAATTTCTCCAAAGGTGGGAGATTCTCTCACATATGATAATTTTTCTAGTTTAACGATTAGAAGTTCAGGTCTAATTATAAATAATTTGAGATGGTAATTGGTAACCTGTTTCAGTGAACTATGCTAAAATTATCACATATATATTTTTTGCAATATGTAAAGTGAGAGAATTAAATTTCTAATTTCGATATTGATAGTACAAATATTATTTTGGCCAAACTACCACACTTATCTAATTAAAAAAACTGTTAAAAAAATATTTTGATCTCATTTCATTATTTCATTCATCTAATTTTAGTTAATATACTTTCAATAGATCTTTAATTTAGTTATCCAAAGTTTCTTTCAAAAAAAATAAAAAAAATAAAAATTGGTTAGGTAGTAATATTATTTTTTATGTGAGAAAAGAAATCATATAAATATAGGACAAATTATTTTTTTAGTGTGTGTTTTGAAGAATGCATATGGTTGGTTTCCGAGTTTTCAAAACATATAATTTTGGTCTCCTTGTTTTTTAGAATTGGTGGAATTAGTCATTAGTTTTCAAAATATACATTTTTAGTTATTGAAGAGTTCGTGCAACCTATTTAATTTTTTATTATTATTTTAAATTAAAAAAATAATTTTGAAAAAATTACACCCTCCCTAAAATTATATTTGTAGTTAAAGAATACATATAGTTCTATAAAATAATAATATACTTCAAGGACCTTTTAAACCTATTTTCAAGATCTTAGGACTAAAAAAGTACTTTTAAAAAATTTAGAGATCTAATGCACATATTTTAAACTTTTCGATAAACAAAATTACATGTTTTAAAACCAAAGACCAAGCACATATATTCTTTGAAACTACTCAAATGTAGTTTTACATAAATATATTTTTCCCATTTATAAAAAAAAATTATTTTAAATGGTAAAACTGTTCAAAATATTTATAAAATATAACAAAATTTTATAACTATCAATGATAGACGAACTGATAGAAGTCTATCAGTATCTATCATTATAGTTCTAAAATTTTGCTATATTTTTTAGATGTTTTGACTTGTTTTTTTTTATTTAAAAACAATTAAAAAAATGCTAGATACATTTTTTAAAAAATAAATTGAAATTAACTAACTACATGACTAATTTTAAATTTTATTAAAAATTACAAATATTAAATTTTGAAACGAAATTCAAAACAATAAGACTAAAAATGACATTTTAACCCAAAAATTTTGACGATGAGGTTAAATTAGGAGGAAAAGGACAAAGACAGTCAAATATATAAAAGTGATCAAGATTGACCAACGAAGTGCAGGCCGACGGTGATGGGTGAATAAGTAAAAGAAAAGATAAAAATTGGAAAATTACCGCCGAAATACCGTAAACCGTACGCGTCGTATGCATGATTATGCGTTTCTTCCGACACGCCCCTTCCACCTTCCATACAAATCTCTCCTTTTTCCATTTTACCAAATTCTTCATGCGCCGTTTAATAATTTTAAGGATAATTATTTGTTTTTTAAATTAAATCTATTTATCTATATATATATATATATATATATATATATATTTATCATGATTTACATATTTTTTTAAGTATAATAATTAAATTTTTAGATAAATTTAGAAAATGCAAACAACTTTTTGAAACTTATTTTTTTTAATTCTCAAAATTTGAGTTTGATTTTTTTAAATCATTGGTAAAAATTAGATAATAAACGAAGAAATTTGGGAGTGGAAATGATGTCTATAGACTTAATTTTAAAAAACAAAAGGTTACCAAATGGGGCATCTATTTTTGTTTTTAGTTTTGAAAATTAAGCTCGTAGACACTTTTCCACCCATAATTTTCTTTATTTGTTATCTATTTCTTACTAATGGTTTAAAAAAGCAAGCTAATTTTGAAAAATAAAAAAATAACTTTTAAATATTTATATTTCTAATTTTTTTAAGAATTTAATTAATGTATTTAAGAAATATGCAATTTATTATAAGTGGTGAGAAAACAAACTTAATTTTAAAAACAAAAAATAAAAAACAAAATGCCAAATAGCTTTTAAATTAAATATATATATATTTTTTTACAATAACACATATTAAGTAATAATTTAGTATTTTAATTTAAGTATGTGACAATTTATCTGTATTTTTTAAACTAAAATGTCCCAATATTAAAGTAAGATTTATTACCTATAAATATAAATATCAAATTTATATTTCAGATCCGTGATGGAAAAATGAACGGTCAGGATCGATTCTATTGCTCTCCAACTCCCCCCACCTAGATCCACCCGTTTCCCACTGCAAAACACCGACTCCGATAACATCGCTCCGAATCTCTCACTCTTTCTTCTCTCGACTCGCTTTTTCCCTCTCTTCTTCCTTTCTCTCTCATCTCCTTCCAGAACCTCCGTCAATTCCGCCGCCGTCGCGCCGATCTGAAGGATTTCGTTGCAGATCCAGGTTCTTCAGCCTCCAGTGCTGGTAAGCTTGATGATTTTGGTGGTTTTGTCGTTTGAAATAGTGTTGATTTCTTTCATTGGTTGATTTATGCTGGATTTAATCCATTTGTTGCGGTTTTGATATTTTTATAGCTGTGTGGACTGTTTACTGAGGAAGGGAAGTGAGGATCGAGTTCGAGAGGAAGCGGGGAGTTTGTTGAGGGTTTTGTTGAGATTGTCGAGATGGCGCCTAGTACGATTCGGAAGGCGATCGGGGCTGTGAAGGATCAGACGAGTATTGGAATTGCGAAAGTTGCGAGTAATATGGCGCCGGACCTTGAGGTGGCGATCGTGAAGGCGACGAGCCATGACGATGATCCGGCTAGTGAGAAGTACATCAGGGAGATTTTGAGTCTGACATCGTATTCTCGTGGATATGTGAGTGCGTGTGTTTCGGCGATTTCGAAGCGTTTGGCCAAGACGAGGGACTGGATTGTGGCGCTCAAGGCACTGATACTTGTGCATAGGTTGTTGAATGAAGGGGACCCGGTGTTTCAGGAGGAGATCTTGTATGCTACTAGAAGAGGTACGAGGCTGTTGAATATGTCTGACTTTAAGGATGAAGCTCATTCGAGCTCGTGGGATCACTCAGCGTTTGTTCGAACTTATGCATTCTACTTGGATCAACGGCTGGAATTGATGTTGTTTGAGAAGAAAGGTGGTAGTACAAGGGGAAATTCCCGTGGGGATGATAGATTTGATGGAAGAGATGACTTTAGATCTCCACCTCCGAGGCCCTACGATAACAGTTACGGTGAGTATAGGGGAGAAAGAGAGTATGGAAATTATGGTGGGATGAGGAGGTCGAGATCTTATGGTGATGTGGGAGAATCTGTGGGGAGGGACGGGCAGGGGCAGGGGCATAACAACAAGGGGCCGGTGACCCCGTTGAGGGAAATGGCGATTGAGAGAATTTTCGGGAAGATGGGACATTTGCAGAGACTGTTGGATAGATTCTTGTCATGTCGACCGACAGGGTTGGCGAAGAATAGTAGGATGATTTTGTATGCTTTGTACCCTCTAGTGAGGGAAAGTTTTCAATTGTATGCAGATATTTGTGAGGTTTTGGCTGTTTTGCTTGACAAATTCTTTGATATGGAGTATTCCGACTGTATGAAGGCATTTGATGCATATGGTAGTGCAGCCAAGCAGATTGATGAGCTAATTGCATTCTATAATTGGTGTAAAGATACGGGAGTTGCTAGGTCCTCTGAGTATCCAGAGGTGCAGAGAATCACTAGCAAGTTACTGGAGACATTGGAGGAGTTTTTGAGGGAAAGAGGGAAGAGACCAAAGAGTCCCGAGAGGGAGCCACCTCCACCCGCTCCTGAAGAGGAAGAACCAGTGCCTGATATGAATGAAATAAAAGCTCTTCCTCCACCTGAAAATTACACGCCACCTCCGCTCGAGCCCGAGCCCCAGCCTGCGCCCAAACCTCAACCACAAGTCACGGAAGACTTGGTCAATCTAAGAGATGATGGAGTTAGTGCAGATGATCAAGGTAATAAACTGGCATTGGCTCTGTTTGCCGGTCCAGTAGCGAATGGCGCAAATGGATCCTGGGAAGCTTTCCCTTCCGATGGACAGCCAGAAGTAACCTCTGCCTGGCAGACCCCAGCTGCCGAACCTGGCAAAGCCGATTGGGAGTTGGCTTTGGTTGAGACAGCAAGCAATCTATCAAGGCAGAAAGCAGCACTCGGTGGTGGACTGGACCCGTTGTTGCTAAATGGGATGTATGATCAAGGAATGGTTAGGCAGCACACTAGCACCGCACAGCTGAGCGGTGGAAGCGCTAGCAGTGTAGCATTGCCTGGCCCTGGGAATAGCAAAACTCCGATACTGGCTCTTCCAGCTCCAGATGGAACTGTCCAGACAGTGAATCAGGATCCTTTTGCCGCATCGTTAAGCGTTCCAGCTCCTTCTTATGTGCAAATGGTGGAGATGGAGAAGAAACAGCATCTGCTGATGCAGGAACAGCAGTTATGGCAGCAGTATGCAAGAGATGGGATGCAGGGGCAGAGCAGTTTGAACAAAATCAGTAACCCTCCAGGTTACTACAATACAGGCATGGCACCAATGGCTCCGATGCCCTATGGAATGCCTCCGATGAACGGAATGGGCGGGTATTACTACGTTCCTCAATGAAATATATGCTTGCCTTTTACATATATATACTCTGTCAATCTTGTATTCTTAGTGTATTTCTTTGCCTAAATGATATAATTTTTGTTTCCTTCTGCTATTTGTGCGAGAAAAATGGTGTTGGAACTTTGTTTGACTATGGAAGCTGATATTGTTTTATGGATTTTGATAATGGAAGTCCCATAAATCCCTACTCTAATTGGATAAGTATCCAAAGTAATCCTGAACTCTCGATTTTAGTTCATTTTAGTCTTTATATTTTCAAGATGAGATTCACGTAATTTCAACTTTAACTCATTTTGGTCCTTATACTTTTATTTTTATCGTTTTAGAAAGTTATGAAAGGACTAGAATAGTATTAATTTTTAAATTTTCACTTTTCTCAACTTATTTGTCTTGTTTTTTACTTTTTACACTTTAAATGCCTTGAACTCTGTTGTAAATTTGTTTTGATCTTTCTTCCTGTTCCTAGTAATCAGGACAAATGATGCTCTAATCAATTGCCACTTGTCATCTGACTTGGATTTTCCAATTAAAAAGGCATGTTTCTAATCTATGAACTGCTTTATTTTGCAGTCAATATTCCTTACTGTAATTGGTTGTCTAATTTGCTTCCTTTCATTAGTTGACTAATTATTTATGTTAAATATGGCTCAAATGTTGCTGATTTGGCATCGACATCTCTGTCAAATGGTATTTGATCTGTTCTGTTTTCTTGCTTTATTTTATTCAGAATGACTTTATCATTTGAAATTCAATGTTTGGTAAATTCAAAAACAATCAACAGTGATGGGTTTCTTTAATAAAAATTTTGACCTTTTTAAGCTCTAATAATGAAAAAAATTATTTCAAATAACAAAACGGTTAAGAATATTTATAAATAATAACAAAATATCAGTCTACCGCAATAGATTAATATCTATGTCTATCATAATATAATATAGATAGATAGACACGTATAGTAATTGATTATAGTCAATTTTGTTATATTTGTGAATACTTTGATTATTTTTTCTATATTTAAAAAAAAAAAAAAATCCTACGAGAATGTAGAGAGGAAAAAGAAAAAAAGCAAAAGAATCTAGCGGCAAACACGATGTTCATGTAAAGTCAATTCTGTCTTCACGAGCTGCCCATTGGCTAAAGCTATTAAAACTGAAAAAATAAAAAAACAAAAACAAAAAAAATCTGGTGCTCTGCTGTATTCAACAACACATACTGGGCCGGTACTTTGAGGGCCGGCCCAAAAGGAAAGTTCAGGCCCATTTTCCACTATCCCTAACTAGCCCGATTATTCAGCCCACCATTATTGGGCTTAAACGGAACCTGGTAACTGAATCTCTAATACGAAGTCCATAGTGCAAGATTTATATAGTTCAACTATATTCATTTTGGTAATGAGAACTTCTATTGATATTATCATTATTTTGGCTAATACAAAATTTGAAATTGTTGAATTTGTTCAATAAATTAATTCACAATGTTTTGATCATAGTGTTTTTCTTAAAATAAATAAATAAATAAATAAAAACCAAGCATGGTGTCTTTGTTATTTATGTGTTTTTTTGCATATATACTATTTTAGTTTACAACAATGCAAAAGAAAACTTGTGTTTTAAGCTTGTTGGATATCAAGCTTTTGTTGTTGAATTTGAAAATAAGGCCCTAAAATTCAATAATTTAGTATAGCAAAGTTACATTTTTTAACCATAGTACTCCAACTTTAAATTCAATGGCGACATGGTGTAGGGTGGGAAATCGTAGAAATATAAATCGTAGGTGTTCCTTCATTACAGAAAAATCAATCAATAACATTCCATAACCCGATGATCACTAGTCTCTCTTACTTTTAGGTCTTAATAATACTTTGGAATTGGATTAAAAATTATGTTTTTCCTATCAATGTGACATGCCATTTATCATACCTATCTGTTGCATGTTCATATTTTTATTAATCTTCACTTAACACATGGACAATAGTTTCAGAAACATAGACTTTCTAAACTAACACTTACTAAACCCTCTAACAAAAGTTTAAAATTTAATATTGTCATCCAAAAAAAAAAAAAAAAATCTCAAAAGTGAACCTTCTGATTGAGTAAACTAACGAGCAACGGAAAAAATCAGAATCAATAAGTACTCTGATTACATTTAATTTGAGCTTAAAATATGCATTGAAATGTGATTTCTGAAGAGAGTTTCTAAAACACAATACCTTTGATGAAAACACTTCGATTCTAGTTGAGATCCACGAATTGATGCTTCAATCCTTTAGTAGACTACCACATAGATCTTTTATACTATTATCTAACTTGAATCGTGTGGTGGAAACACTGAATTAAGTAGGATCTAAGTGAGATAGAGGAGGGTTTGCTTGGTTTTCACCTTTTGCAGAATTTCAACTAAAAACTAATTGCATGAAGAGGTAATTGAAGTTCAAAACTTCAATTTATAGATAAAGACCCAAACTAGTTGGCGTGGTTGATGCCACTTCAATTTTCATTGAAAATTAAAGTGGCATGAGGTGTTAACTTTAGTGGGAAATCCAAGATTGGGTTTTCCCACTTTCAATTTTAAATTTTCAATTAATTTTAATTAATCAAATTAAATTAAATCTAATTTTTCGAAAAAACAAATTTTAATTTTATAATTTTGAATTTTCAAAAATCTAAAATTCTAATTAATCAAAATATCAATTTTGAACAAATTTCAAAATTAAATAAAATTGAATAGTTAATTAAACTAATTTAAATTAATTTAATTTAATATCAATTATTAAATATTATATTTTACATCATCAAATATTTAAATCATTATTTAAATATTTTGAATTCTCCAATTTCGTTTAATTTTGACAAAAATTAAACGTTTCAATTGTATCAAATACAATTAATAGAAACCCTAATTGAATTCGAACACTTCAAATTCAAAATCCTAATTTCGAATCTCATTGTTTTAATTTTATTCAATTCACTTACGAACTAGTAGATGGACTTTATGGACTTAGAGATCATGGGCTCCAATGATTTGCAATTAATTGGTAAAACTCTTTCAATCGAACTAATCACCATTTGTTAACTACCAAGACACATCACTATAGCTTGATAGTTGCACTATTCTCACTGTAGATATATTTATGTCAATTTTAATCATACTCGGTAAGTCGGTCATTCTC
Organism: Benincasa hispida; assembly: GCF_027475165.1. Lineage (NCBI taxonomy): Eukaryota > Viridiplantae > Streptophyta > Magnoliopsida > Cucurbitales > Cucurbitaceae > Benincasa > Benincasa hispida. The sequence continues at coordinate 69,082,287 of NC_143486.1, forward strand.
AGGTCGTTCGTATTTATAGCTAGGTCAAAATTACCGTTTTACTCCTGTAATTACATCTTGCTCCTTAAACTCTCATTGATCCTTCATTGAACAATTGGTTTATAGTCCGATTCATAAACCATGACCCTCTTGATCAAGAGAGGGTGGGGCCCCTTTGTTCAAGACCAGGATTCCACGTTTAAGAGAACAACCTATTTGCTAACCCTAAATCGAGTAGGAGTGAATTCCATCCTCCAGAGCTAAGTCCCCAACTATTTATCCTGTCATATCCCAAAATGGGAGGCTTATTCAGTAGTGTTGTTGGATTATTCTCACCTATGTAGATCAAAGGATAATCTCATATAAACATGAGTTCATAGTTAGCTCATGATTAAGATCGAGTTATCCTATGTCATTTGAATTTGAAATAGTCAGTTTTAAAAGTAAACGGTCGTTATAAAGAAAAGTGACTTATTTTGTGGTCCGGTCTTATGCAAACTCATTGCATAGGATGCCCACACTCACATGTCTCCACATAAAATGATTTTGGGATCATATCATCTGTATCAGTATACAAAATGGGCCACATCCAATAGTGTCACTAAGATAAGGTACCCAATCTCATTCATATACTTATCGACCATTTTGGCTATATACTAAAAATTGATCATCTTTTATGCCACCACATAAAATTAAAGTATTCACATTATAGCATTTGATTCGTTTGTTGGATTTTTATAATAAAATGCAATATCAATAACAATTTATTGAATAAAATATTCGATAATAGTTTTATTGATAAATAGAATATGTTCAACAATATTTACGAATTACAAGTTTAGGACATTCCCAACACCTTTAACCTATTACTCACTACAAGTTTTAAAGAAAGATACAAAATTGAATTGGATTGGGTTGAAATGAGGTTGTTTGGACTAACTCGAAAAACTCGAATAGTCTCCAACCCAACCTAACTATCAAAATTTGGATCGAGTCGGATTGTTAAGTTGTTATTTTTTTTTCTTATTGATTTTATCTATAACAAATAACTAATAACTAAAATCTCATAAAACTCAAAGTTAAATTTTAAATACGCACGTTATTAATTACAAATTTTGAACAAAAAGACAAACATCATAACAATCTTAAAAGAAAAACATTGAAAATACACCCGTCCATAGTTAGTCAAACATTAAATAAAATAAAATCTATATATTTCTTCTTATTATATATGTAATTCGATTAACCAAATTGAAAAAAGATTTATTCAATCCAATAAAAATAAAATAAAATAACTGGATCCAACCTTTACATTTTAGGAATAAAGAGCCCTCCAAATATGATATTCCCTCTTTCCTTTGCTCATTTCAAGACTATGAATAGATTAAAAAAAAAAAAGAAGAAGGGAAAAGCAAATGACTTTTTGTGTTGGGGGGGAGGATGGGCACAGAGGCAAAGGCACAGACACACTGAGACATTACAGAGAGTGAAGCTTAAATGAGGGTTCTGACAGTGACAACACCCTTTCATTTCTCCCCCTTCTTCTCAACAGATAATGACTGATGACTCTTTGGGAAGTCAGCATGTGTCTTTGTGGGGGCACACCCTAAACCCTTCAAATCCTCCTCTCTTCCCAAATTAGGTCATTAAATCTCCTAACTAGTTCATATGATCTTCGATACCCTTATTTGATTTTATCAAGTCGTACAGATTAAGAGTATATTTGAGGTGTTGTGTTGGTTATTATAGTCTATAGATTATATGATTGTTTGTATTTCGGATACATACTAATTTAGTCTAGCTTACAATAGTTTGTGTTTAAAGTGCACACTATCCGAATAATAAATAGTAAACATTGTGACAAGGAGAATGAAATAGTAATTATGTAGTTAATTGTAGATTATAATGGTTGGAAACATTGGAGCAAGGACTATCCTTAAGACTATAATAACCACTACTGGCTAAGTAACTACTCTTTTGTAGTCTCTAATTAGTTATGATTAATACTATTTCAAAACCCCAATTTTCTACCATTTTTACTATTTTATGTTCATAAATTTTTTTATTATTTCCTACCGTATTTACTATTTATTTCTCAAACTAAAATAGTTTACACCTCAAACACATACTATTATAACTCAAACTAAAATGATCCAACCCCAAATACAAACTATAATAACTATTTTTTCACCTTAAACGTTTCCAACTGTTTTAATCGAAATCCTAAATATATAGTGACCTATAATAGCTCACTCCATCTACTTGAAATTTACGATAAATTCTAAAATATAGAGATTAAATTCTAATATTTTCTAAATGATAGGGACAAGATTTGCCATTTAACATTTTTTTTCTCTCTCATTCTCCCAATGTACGTTCAGACTCCCCCTCCCCCCGTTTTATTTGGCCATGATTCTCCATTTCTCCCTTTTCTCACACTCCATTGCCACACATTTTGGAGGTTGTTAGTGTGAGGATGCCCCCAAGAACAGGGTGTCGGCCATTTGAGTGTGTGAGGAGAGCTTGGCATAGTGAAAGACATCAACCCATTAGAGGTTCTCTCATTCAAGAGATTTTCAGGTTCCTTCTTCTTCTAAACCCTTTTCTTGTTTTGGCTATGGAATCTGTTTTTTTTTTTTTGGGTGGAATGTTTGATTTTTGAGTGTTGTCTGTTTAGGGTTGTTAGTGAAGTTCATTGCTGTGCTACAAAGAAGAATAAGGAGTGGCAAGAGAAGCTTCCCATTGTTGTTCTTAAAGCTGAAGAGATTTTGTATTCTAAAGCTGACTCTGAGGTTCTCTCTTTTCCTTCTTTTTTTGTTTTGTTTTATTTTTTTTAACCCTTTATCAAAGTTTCTACTGTGTTTTTTGTTATATGGTCATTTTCTGTACCTGAATGAGACCTATTTTGTTGTTGGGTGTATCTCTGTTGTGTTCTGTTTTTTTATCCTCAATTTAAAAAAATTACTTTAGTCCATATTGGCAAAGCTTTTATAAAATAAAATCTTGTTAAATTATAAAAAATAACCTTGAATGTTTCCAAAATACTTCTATACTTTCAAAAAGTTGCAGTATTAACCTTGATCCTTCATTAAGGTTTCTAATCTATCCTGAGGGTATTAATCCTTTAGTATTTAAGTAAAAAATGTTTAGGTCACCATCACATCCTTCTAAGTCTCAGTTTTCGTTCGAAATTCTGAAAACTTACTGCTATATGTGTAGTTTTGAAGCACTTATAACAGCTGAAGAGTAATATCGCAACCTTTGGAAGAATAGGTGTACTAGTAAAGTTGGGGTAATTGCAATTGATAGCATTTTTAGGAATAACAATCAAGTGTATAATATCATTTTAAAAAAATTGCAAATATAGTCAAGTCTATCAACGATAGACTTTTATCGTTGATAGACTCCCAAGTCTATCAGTGATAGATACTCTTACCAGTGATATGGTCTATCACTGAGACTCCTACTAATAATATGGTCTATCACTGATAGATTATTTAACTTTGGTCATATTTGTAATTTTTTTACATTATGTTATATCTGCTAATAATTTAGGTTTAATGTCTATATTTGCAACTGTCCCTTTTTTTTTATATATATAATTTAGTGAATGAAATCCTAATATTGGTACTTTATTGTCTCTAATAAGTAGATAAAATAGTTTTTTATGCAAAGTGAGCAAATAAAACAGAAACATTTGAATGTTTAAGGTCCAAACTGAACTAGCAATTAAAGTTCACAGATTATGATAAACTCACATTGTTCATCTATACATTTGCACAGGCTGAATACATGGATATTACTACACTATGGGCCCGAATAAATGAAGCGATTAATATGATAATTCGGCTTGATAAGGATGCCGAAACTGGGGAGTTTCTTCATCCTTGTATTGAAGGTGCCTCTGCAAAATTTAATTTGTTACCATATTTTGTATGAGACCAACGTTTGTATGTATGTCATTAAGAACTAAATGGTCAAAAAGGTAACAAAGAGAAGTTAAAGATCATAGTTTCGAACTATCGTCACCACTTATCGTCTCAATGTTGTAGAATAGAACATTTACTTCTTGGGAATAGTCAATATCACTGTCGAGTAAGATGTTTCATAGAATAGTTCGAAATGTACGTGTGACACCTAAAGTTACCAATATGTAGGTAGTTTGTGTTCGATATCGAGAATATATGATTTTATTGCAATGTTGGGTTAGTCTGTGAAACGGTTATCTTGCAAGATTCGTTTAGATGATGGTAGACTAAGATCATTTTTTCCTAGGATCATTTGAGACATGTAAGTTGGTCGAGATGCCTACGGTTACCAAAATCTTGGCTGTGTTGTTATTGAAAATCTATGATTTTGTGCAATATTAGGTAGTATATGAAACTTAGCTTGAAATTGTATAACTGAGGATGAAAATGGCTGTTTTATTTGTAAATGTTTTGTTATAAGTCCTAATCTTTTGTTAAAAAACAATTGCCCTCTTCAGCTGCTCTCTATTTGGGCTGCACGCCGAGAAGATCGTCGAAGAGTAACCGAGGTAGTAATCTGAGGGGCTACCTTAATTCCTGCACTCCACAGGTCTTAGACACATCACCTCACTACACCAACTCCATTAGGCCAACTGTTTTGAGTTCACAACACTTCTCATCTTGTCCAAATTTGTCAAAGCAGACGAGAAATGTATCGAAAGCCCAACCGAAAAACCAAAACCATGTTGGTGTTCATAGCACAAACCCGACTTCAACTGTGTATAAGAATATTTGGCCATTGATCGGTAGGCAACCGCTCCTAACAGAGACCGTTGCTGGATGGAACATGTTTTCTTTGTGTCCATTGTATCATGGAAGCAATCAATGCGTATCCGGTATCGAAATCCAACCAATGCCCCTCCACAGCAATCCAATTTTCTCTGGTCCAGCTCCGTTTAAGTACTTCCATTCCAATGATGTGATTCCTGCAAGAAACAACAGAATTGATTTAGTAAATAGTACTCTTCACAAGCAACAGAAAACAACTTGTGATCTATCGTTGCGGTTGGGCCCTCTTTCCATTCCACACTCGAGCATCAACAACGGTCAATCCAAGACGATCAATGACATTGGTGCTATCGCCTCTCAAAGGCAAATCACGAGTTCCTCGGGTCGCTCGTCCCAACTAGACAAAACGTTTGCTTTCTTCCCTCTCCATGGTACATATGGTGCATTAGATTCCCATTAGTGAGGGAGCAGAGCTTCTAAATCAATTTAGATGATAGAAAGCATTTACTTGTATGATCAATGTCTTTCTGTTGTTGGATTCAATTTACTCGTGATGTTCTTGCGTTGTTGTTAGTAGCAAGATGATAGGACATTAGCCTTGTATCGTTTAAGTTATCGCTATAATCGAGCTATGTAGATGCAGTGTAATATCTTGTTTTATTTAATAAGGCATTGAGATAGTAACAAAAGCCATTTGAATCATGTGAATATCTTCATGTGGAAGGTTGACAATCTGCATCATCCTCTTCTTTATTATATATGTTTGGTAAAAGTTTGTTCAAGTGTTAACACCAATGACTTCAATTAAGATAATGAGATCTTTGGCTTTAAACCTCACTTATAGTGAGGTTGGGGGGCTTAAACTTTCAAGTACATAAATAGTTTTGAATATCCATTAAATACAATCGATCTAATTTGATGCAGATTTAGATGTTAAGTATAAATTTGAGCTCCAAACAAATAATATGAAGCTCATTGTTCTACCGTAAAAAAAAAAAAAAAACTTAATTTCATGCATTTATCAACACGATTGACATTTTACAAATGGAAAAGCTTCAAGTTAATATAAGGATAAACTTCACTATCAATATAAGACAATATGCTTTCTTTATCTTATTATGTATCCATGACAATAACTTTTTTAACTTGTTTTCTTTAGTTATTCAGGTAACGCTCACGAATTTAGGTAGTTTAGTAAATTTTTCTTTAAAAAATAACGACCATTATTGATTTTCTCATCAATATGTTTATAAAAATGTTTGAAATCCATTGTAACCCTTTTTTGATTGGTTTGAAACATAGGACTATTTTTATAAGAAAGTTGATTGAGTATTGTTTTCTTCAAAGATTATTCCAAAAGCTAAAGTCATTGTATGGTTTATGGACACCCTTTCCAAGTCTTAAAGCAAGTGACTTTTGTACTTTATTTTTGCTCATTATTCAAACCAAATTAAAGGTCATTTTTATAGTTGAAATTTCAAATTTTGGTTGCCATTATGGAATAGTTTCTAACATCATTTTTAACAAAATCAATTGCTCATTAAAAAAAAAAAAAAAAATCCAAACTTTCACACTTAAAAAACGTATCTTTTTGTTTAGTGCAACGATTACTAATTGTGAGATCGAACTATCAACTTTTGAAATAGTAATTAGTGTCTTATCCACTAAACTATTTTCAAATTGACTTGAAAACTTATCTATCCAAGAAACTATTTATAATGTACATTTGTAAAGTCTTATGAAATCTAGTTAATTTTCAATCACATGTCAATTTATTGATGAAATTTTTAATTCACTTTAATCTATTTTTTATGTACCAATTGTTGATAGAAAATTTTGTTTATTATTTTTTTTTTTCTTGTTGGTCTCAATTATCATTTTTGGGATGCTTTACTTTGCTCTTCTTTTTGGTATTCCCATGCAATTTGACATTAAATATGTATGCAAGCACAAGGAAGACAAAATTACTTAAACTTTTAAAACTATCACATGCTTGCTTTCTAAGTTTATGACACATTTGTTCTTTTCCCTCTATTTCTCATTTGGTTCCTTAGAAGTTATACCTCTATCACTATTTGATTTTGGTTTTATACTTTTTAAAATTAGTGTTTTTAAAAATCAACCCAAATTTAAAAACTGTAACAATAAACAACTGTAAGAATATTTAGAGAAAAAATGAGACTTCACTTTTTAGTTTTAACTTTTTCTCATCTTCTCGATTTTATAAAGTCTCTCTTTTTTTAGAACAACATGGGTGAAGGATTGAAACTCGAAAAGGACAAAACACATGTCAATTCCACTGAGCTGGGCTCACTTTAACTGCTTAGTTTTTTTATACAACATAAAAAAGAAGGATTCTACTATTTCACTACCTTGACCTTGAACTCATAATTTTTTTAAAAATTATTTGTGCATTATTTATTAATTATTTTTTATTAAAAAAACATCAATCTTTAAAGCTTTAAAGAACTGTTTAGAGGTTAAGTTGGTTATTGTAATCAATGGATTATAATAGTTTGTGTTTGGAGTGTGACTATTTTAGTCTGAATTATAATAATCTATGTTTGAGTGCAAACTATTTTAACTTGGATTACAAATGAAGAGTGGGAGAATGATTATAAAATAGCAAGTATATCAGACAATGAGGATTTTTAAATAGTTTTACTACAATTAATTGTGAGAAATAAATTATAGGACAATGATTAATCCAACCCTTCTCTCTCTCTCTCTCTCTCTTTTTTCCTTCATATAGTAAAAATAAATTTTTAAACTTTTTTTTTAAAAAAATTTGTCATATGACATGTTTTTATTGGATACAGGGTTGCACCCAAATTTTTTTTTTCGTTATAATAATCGGGAACTTTAACTGTTATAATAGGAGACCCAAATATTATGTGGACCAACTCCACTCAAGATAAATTGAAGGCCTAAGCGCTCCTTATATACTACTAGATGCAATTCATTATTTTATATAATATAAAACTAACTATTATTTTTTAATTCACGAGAAATGAAGTCTTCTTAGATAACTAGCGGCATAAATAATGTACCTCTAACTTTGCTATCTTTTTGATGATTACTAAAGATTACAACAGCTAGACGACAAATGAATAAATTTTCATTACTAAAGATTACAACAATTAGACAACAAAAGAATAAATTTTCACGATGAAAAGAGTAAACTGAAATGTTGACATTTATATAAGTAACACATAAATTTAATTTTGAACCATATAATATAATTGTCCTATTGTAAAAGGAAGATGAAAGAAATACTTTTGAAACATAAATGTAAGTCCAAGTAAAATGCTAGAAGGTTTGAAAAAGATTCTACAAGGGATTTGCTGTTTTGCCTTTGGCCTTTTCCTTTGGAATCAATTGAAAATTATCAACATTTTTTTTTTGATATTGAAAATTATTTACATTTGGAGGAAGAAGCATAGAAAAATTCAATGTGCAATTATTTAAAGAAAAAAAAATCAACTTGGTTAAATAAAATAAATGAGAAAATGTGCTTAGTTGAACTTGGAGTCAACAAACCAATAAGATTGAAACATGTGGGGATCAATTTTTTTTAGAAAATATAAAACAAAGTTGCATTTATTTATTAGCTAGAAAAAGAAATATGCAAGAACCTATCACCTCCCCCACTACTACTATCTTTCATGTTACACCCTTTCCATTTAATTAAATTATCCCATTATACATTATTCATTTTAATATATATTTTTTTAATTAGAATTAACCATAAAATTGTAACAATAGCTCAATTAAAATATTGCTAATGTTAAATATGCTTGCAAGGAAAAAGAGTCCTACTTTTAAAATTCAACATATGAAAAGCTACCTACATTACAAAATTTTCAACCAAAGTTAGGGCAAAGATTTTTATAACTTTTCTAGAAAAAGATGAATATTTAGGAATATTCAAATTTTCAAAATTTAGACCATTGAATATAATTAAAGATGGTTTAATAGTACCTAAAACTTTATTATAGGAGTGAAAGTTCTATCGACTTTGATGCTAATAAAGAACCAAACACCCCGATCGATTTTAAAAAAAAAAATCAAATGTCCAATAAAAAATAAAACAAATCAATTAGTTTTTATTTTTTGCTTTTGTTTTGAATTGTCTTTTTCTTTAAATAAAATGTGGGACTATTTCTTATTTATATAGATTGAAATTAGACATTTTTATTTTTTTCTCAATCCGATACTTTAAAGATATACACACCCTTAAGTTCGATTTGGTTTTGATGGGGAGTTTCAATTAAAAAAAAAAATCTCATCCATTAATTTTTTGTTTTTCCTAAATACCAGCAAAGTGTCCAATTTTATACTAAGAAACAAACCGAATAGTAAATCAATTTGGTTTTGTTTGATTTTTTGATTTTCTACCTTTTTTTTTCACTCCTACTTTCTTCATCCCAATTTAAACAAAAAAAAAAAAAAAAAAAAAAGAAAAAGAAAAGAAAAGAACAAACAAAAATGATTGATAGTTCAATTTTCACTCTACCATTAATTTTTATTAGTTCAACAATCATAGAGTGAGAATCCAACCGTCAATATTCTATAGGTATCTTATCTACCTCCTATTGAATTGAATTATACTTGAATTTGAAAGGAAAAAAAAACTTGAATTTGCAACACTAAATCTCAAAACTTTCCAAATTCATAAAGTGGGGTGTCATCACTTTGGATTGTAGCTCAAAGAAAATTAAAAGAAAAAAAACCCAAATTCAGAAATTGACAATTTATGATCCCAACACCAAGTTTTACATTATAAAATATTGAAGTTTTGAATCTTTTTTGGGATCTCTCAAGAGATGAAGAAGAAGAAGAAGAAGAAGAAAGAAGAAAGAAGAAAAATAAAGAACGAAAGCGAAGCAAAAGTCATTAAATATTATCACTGACGAACGCCATATGAACACTTTGCTCATCTTTTCTTTGGTGGGTAAAAAGAAAATGGCGGTATCTCTAAGAACATAGAGACAGGACAAGCAATTTCTACCCAACAATCCTTATTTTTCTCTTCTTTTCAGACCAACATTGAAGAACAACCAGCGACAGCCCCTCTTTTTCCTCGTACAACCTCGAGCTTTGGTCCTTTTCCCACCATTTTCAGAGGTCAGTTTCATTATTACCTCTGTTTTCTTCTTCCCCAAGCATTGATTTGATCAGACCCCATTGAAGTTCAATGTTCTCTTGTTCTTCCATGGATTTTCAATTTTGAGGTCCTAGGGAAGTTTGGGTTGGTTTTACCTCTTGCAATCTGGCTTTAGAAACTTCTACTTTTCTTTAACCCTATGGATATGTGAAGTATATTGATATTGGGTTTTTTTTTTGGTGCTGTTGTAATATGATATTTACCACTGAGAGGTCTGTTTTTGTGTTGTTTTTTTCTTATTTGATTAATTTCCCCAACTGGGTTGGAGTTTGATTCTGAAAATTTTGTGATGGGTGCTTCAAATTTTGGTGGTTTCATCTGTTTGTTGGCTTGGTTGTCTTTGTTTATTTTGATTCAATGTGAAGTATGCTTTGCAAGTACTAGGAGTTTTGGGAAAATCTCTCCAGGGTTTCAAGGATCTCAAATGAGATGGATTGATAACAATGGCTTGTTTCTTATGTCAAATAATTCTACATTTGGATTTGGGTTTGTGACTACTCAAGATGTCACAATGTTTTTACTGGCTGTCATCCACACAGACAGCTTAAGAGTAGTTTGGTCTGCAAACAGGGCCTTCCCTGTTGCTAACTCTGATGAGTTTACATTTGATGAGAAGGGAAATGCAATGTTGAAGAAAGGTTCTGTTGTGGTTTGGTCTACAAATTCAAGTGACAAAGGGGTTTCTTCCTTGGAGTTGCAAGACTCGGGAAATTTGGTTTTACGAGCGAACGACAGCGATAATGGAATAGTTTGGCAGAGTTTTAGTCATCCAACTGATACTCTTTTATCAGGGCAGGATTTTGTTGAAGGAATGAGACTTGTGAGTGATCTTAGTAATAATAACATTAGCTATTACCTTGAAATGAAGTCTGGTGATATGACACTCTTAGCAGGTTTTCAATCCCCACAGCCTTACTGGTCTATGGCTAAGGAGAATCGTAAAACCGTTAATAAAAATGGCGGGGCAGTCTTCTCGGCGACTCTTGATGTGAACTCTTGGAAGTTTTATGATCGAAGCAAAGTCTTGCTCTGGCAATTCATCTTCTCGAATATAGCCAATGAAAATGCAACTTGGATAGCAGTTTTAGGAGATGATGGTTTTGTGTCTTTTTATAATCTTCAAGTTTCTGGTGCGGCTTCAACTACTAAGATACCTGAAGACTCTTGTAGCACACCGGAACCGTGTGGCCCATATTTTATATGTTATAGTGGGAACCGATGCCAATGTCCTTCAGTTCTTAGCACCAAACCGAATTGTCAACATGGGATTGTCTCTCCTTGTGATCAATCAAATGGAAGTATTGAGCTTGTAAATGCAGGGACTGGGGTAAAATATTTTGCACTTGGATTCCTACCATCCACTTCGACTGATTTAAATGGTTGCAAAACCTCTTGCATGAGCAACTGTTCTTGCCGTGCATTGTTCTTTGAAAGCCGAACGGGGAACTGCTTCTTGTTGGATGACGTTGGTAGCTTTCAAAACTCCAATGAGGACTCTGACTTTGTTTCATACATCAAGGTCTTGAAGAATGGAGGCAGCGGTGACAACAACGGAGGGAGTAAAAATGGTGGAATGAACTCTCATATTGTTGCGATCATCATTGTTTTTACCGTGTTCGTCATTTGTGGTCTAGTTTATTTGGCATTTTGTTACTACAGGAAAAAGAGAAAACTACCGGGAACTCTTCAAGAGACTTCCGAGGATGATAACTTCTTGGATGGTTTAACAGGGGCGCCTATTCGTTATAGCTACGACGATCTTCAAACTGCAACCAATAATTTCTCTATGAAACTTGGTCAAGGAGGATTTGGCTCAGTATATCAAGGAGTTCTACCTGATGGAACTCGGGTTGCTGTGAAGAAATTGGAAGCAATTGGTCAAGGGAAGAAGGAGTTTCGAGCTGAAGTGAGCATAATTGGTAGTATCCATCATGTTCACTTGGTCAGGCTCAAGGGCTATTGTGCTGAAGGATCACACAAGCTTCTTGCTTATGAATACATGGGAAATGGTTCTTTGGACAAATGGATATTTAGGAAGAATAAAGAAGATTTTTTGTTAGATTGGAATACAAGATTCAATATTGCGTTAGGAACAGCTAAGGGGCTAGCTTACCTCCATGAAGATTGTGATGTAAAGATTATTCACTGTGACATCAAACCCGAAAATGTGCTTCTGGACGACAAATTCCTTGCAAAAGTATCAGACTTTGGCCTTGCAAAGCTAATGACACATGAGCAGAGCCATGTTTTTACGACACTAAGAGGAACTCGAGGGTATCTTGCTCCAGAGTGGATCACAAACTACGCCATTTCAGAGAAGAGTGACGTGTATAGCTACGGTATGGTATTGCTCGAGATAATTGGGGGAAGAAAAAACTTTGACTCAACAGAAACTTCGGAAAAATGCCACTTCCCATCTTATGCTTTTAAAATGATGGAAGAAGGAAGACTTGAAAACATCCTTGACTCAAATCTGGTCATAAAAAATGGTGATGAGAGAGTTTTTACAGCCATTAAAGTTGCACTGTGGTGCATACAAGAAGATATGCATCTCAGGCCACCAATGACTAGAGTAGTCCAAATGCTCGAAGGCCTTTGTGCCGTTCCTCCGCCTCCAACTTCCTCCCCTCTCGGTTCTCGCCTATTTTCAAGTTTCTTCAAATCAATCAGTGAGGGAGGAACCTCTTCTGGGCCATCGGACTGCAACAGCGATGCGTATCTTTCAGCTGTGAAGCTCTCCGGGCCAAGATGATGACAACTCTTGGAAAGATTTCGGCATATAATTCATTCACAGATGAGTTCTCTTATACTTCCTACACAGCATCATATTCTTGTAAATTAGTTTCTGTTCTCAACAACTTTTGAAATACTAGAAAAGTGAATAGTTTTTGCTGTTTGTTATGTATATTTAGATTGCTGTTTTTTTTTTTTTTTTTAATTATAGAAAATTGGTTATGCAAATAGCTTCTTCTTTTCTTCTTCTTCCTTTTTTTTTCTCAATACAAAATCTGTCTCTGCTGCTTCTTTTTTATTTTGTAACCTCATCAAAATGAGTGATGAAACTCCTTCAAATCTCCATAACTCTAAAACTTCATCATTGTGAACTGCCTTATCTTTCATATCGTCGATGTTATCATTGTCGTTGTCATCATCGTCTTTCACATCATAATATGATAGGGAAAGGGGAAAGAGAGATGAAAATTTGGGTAAAAATTGAAGTGATAGATTGGGAGGAAAAAAACATGAATGTGTGGACTGAAAAATGTAAAAATATAGACAAGAAGCATTTGGAATAAAGGGTTTTGAACAATGATGTGTGTCCAAAAATGTAAGCTCATGGGTCACTTAGTCCTTGAAATCCCCATTTTTTTTCTCTTTTTCTTTTTCCTTTTATATCCTCATTCCTCTGTCCTTTTATCCATTGTAATTCCAAGTATCTTATCTCCCAGGCCCTTCACTTGTTCATGTGAGAAAACTTTCGAACCAAAAACTATGTATGTACCGTTCGATAACCATTTTATATTTAGTTTTTTATTTTTGAAAATTAATTCTATTTTCTCCTTATTTCTTACGATGATTTACATATTTCCTAAATATAATTGTTGAATTCTTAGTTAAATTTCAAAAATAAAAACAAACTTTTAAAAACTAGTTTTTTTAGTTTTCAAATTTTGGTTTGATTTTCTAATTCATTGGTAAACAGTAAATAACAAATGAAGAAATTTGGATGTGGAAGTGATGTCTATAGGTTTAATTTTAAAAAATAAAAAAAAAACAAAATAGTTACTATAAGGGTTTTACAATTTTGTTATTGAAAAAAATATATATATGCAAAAACATGAAGACTTGTACCATTAATGTGATTTATGTACTGTTTTTTTAAAGAAAAAATTTACTGTTGTACTATGTTTTTTGACTGTTGATTCTTTCAAATTACAATAAGAATTTTAACCTGGATGACCTAGATTCCATCCATGTTGTCTTGGTCAGTTTTTTTCAGTTTTTGAGTTTTTGAGATTTTCATTTTGGCCCCTTTATTTTGGGCCACAAACTTCGAAATAAAAATAAAAATAAAAATAGTTTAATCTCTAAACTCTAAAAAAATATAATCATCATGGTCCTTACTAATATTTTGATCTTTAATATCCATGTACTCAATTTTACATTAGCCAACCTATTTAACTTCAATACATATCCATACTAACACAGTGATACACATACTCTAAAGATACACTACTCATCAGTTGGAAATTCTTTTTATACTACGGTGGTATGAATTTTTTTTATACTATCTCCACTTATTAGAATAGGGTGGGACCCATTGATATTAATTCATGATTCATAAATATTTATGTAGACAAATTTATAGTGTGAACAATAGGAGTATGATACTTATGTAGAAAAACTATGTAAAGACGGGCTAAAATGAATATTTGAAAAGTCTACAAATTCAAATTAAAAAAAAATAATAATAAAATAAAATCTTAAAAGTTGAGGCATCAAAAGGGGGATTTTTTCCCTATTTTTTAGCTCAACAACATACCCGAACCTTTTAGTCGTTGAGGTGTCGAGATAAAATCACATTTGATTATTGCTTGCATCAACAAATGTTGAAATAAACATATATATGATGATTAGAAGTAATTTGTTGTTATAGTGTCGAATTTTTAAACAGATGAAGTATCGTTTCTAAATAGATGATGAAACGATCTAAGAGGTCGACGAAATAAGAAGCTACGTTGGGAGAAGAAGGGGGAGAGGGGACGACTTAGGATGGTAGGGGTCCAACGTGGCAATGAGTGCCACGTGGAAGAAAATGATTGGGTAGGGATGGAAAATTGGTTGGAATGTCTTGAGAGAAAAAGAAGAGAAGAGTAGAGTGTAAGAAGGAGAAAAGAAGAGGAAGAGAACATGCAGTGGTCGGAGTGCACGCGCCAGTGTCGCGTGGTGCCACCTAGTAGCCAAGGCTCCTCACGTGTTTCTCTCCCCCTCGTCACGTGCCTTGCCGGGGATTGTTTGGATTTCGCCTTACACTATCCTTATCCTTTTTCTGGATAGGGATAACATTCTCCCGTTTTGCAAACATCCTATTCCCCATTTGGTTCCCCCATATATCAAAATCCTCACTTTTTCCTTTCTATTTTCTTAAATAAAAAATAAAAAAGAAAAAGAAAAAGAAAATAAATCTCCTTTTAATCTAGGGCACTTGTGCCCACTTAAAAGTCCAAATTGGGAGACTTCGAGGATTTATTTATTAAGCTTTTTCGAGTACATTATTTTTTAAAAATTATTATACTTTGAATTTTGTTATATTTTGGATGAAAGAACATGTCAATTAAGCTTACTTTAGCTAAAATTAGTCTTTGAAGTTAGTTTATTTGTTTTGTTGATTTTTTTTGAAAAAATATATATTAGTATTATCTTTTTATAAAATGTAAAAATATATTCACATAATGTCTTTTGTTGTATTATTGTCGTCGTCGTCGTCATCGTCATTATTTTATTTGAATAAAAGTTAATTTTGAATGATTGAATTCTAAATTTATTGAATATACAATTACTAAATTTGAATAATTGAAAGTTTAGAGAGTAAAATACGGAATAGAACCTACAGTATATGAACCAAAATAATATGTTAACCTAAATATTACTTAAGTCTTGTTTGATAATTATTTTTTTTCTCTATTTTTAAAATTTAATTAGGCTTGTTTCCTATATATATATATATTTTTTTTTGAAAATTTCACCTTTCTTAAAACTATATTTGAATTCTAATTAAGCAAAAAATTAAAAAACAAAATCGAATTCTTAAAAACTACTCTTTTCGGTTGTCAAATTTTGGCTTGTTTTCTTAAAATATTTATAGAAAATAGTTACTAAAGCAACAAAATTATAGTTCAAATGAGGCTTATAAGTTTAATTTTCAAAAGAAAAAACCAAAAAACGAAAAAAAGATTTAGAGATTGCAATCCTTCAAAAAAAAAAAAAAAAAAAAAACAAAATTCTTCGCTATTACATTAATCTTGCTAAATATCTTCTTTTTAGAGTAGTTTATGCTAATTTCATTGGAAGTACTTTTTTTTTCTATTAATGAAAAAGGTCATGTTTATTATTTGTTCTTATGCATAAAACTACAATCATAATTCACTATTTTTATTCCATTGTATGATAAAACGTTCATTCATTAATTTATAGTAGCATAAGCTTTTGTATTCGCAAAAAATTTACGGTAACGATCTTTGGAGTAGATGATAGTTGATGGTATAGTCTTGATCATAATTTTCAAGTTGTATATAAGGTCAAAACTGATAATTTACATGTTATTATACATATTATGATAATAGATGCTCGTTAGATGTTCATGTTTAGTGTTCATTGTCCATGTGTCATGTCCCAATTTTTTCAAGTATTGTTCATGTGTCTCAACATTACACATTACACATTATTAGTGTCTATGTAATCCACCTCCTACTTGCCGCCAAATTGTTTATAAATAGTGGCATTTTGTGGGTTTTGGAAGATACACACATTAGACAAATTCCTGAAAATTTGAAGAGTGGTGAATTTAGAGAAATTTTTTATTTTACTAATTTAGTTTATTTGGTTTATTTATATATTATGTTTAATTTGTTTTAATATTATATTATATTATATTAATTTTCATATTATATTTTATTGGTATCTGTGTTCCCGTTGTGCTCCTAAAATTCACAACACGTTATCTGCACGGGCTTTTTTCATTTTCCTCGCTGAAGGTAGGTCCTAAAAGTATATCGGTTTTTCTCTCTTCGTTATAATTAATAAATTAAATGTTGTTTTACATATTTGATATATATTAAATTTCTAATATAAATATCATATTTTGTAATAGTCTTACTATGAAAAATATTATAAAATTAGAATTTGTATATTTGATATTAATGGTAATGATTATTTTTCATTAGTGTTTGATGCAAAAATACAATTGGATGCCACAAAATAATGATCGTCAGAAAACAATTTTTTTCCCTAAAAGCTCATTGTAAATGGATGTACTTGAGGCTCCAAAATTTTAAATAAATATGTTAGATAAGACAATTTTCTACATTTTGGATATGCTCTTACAGTAGCAATATTGAGAGAAATATTTTAAAAGTATTCTACACTCATTTGATGTCTTCTCGTGGCTGAATGAAATAACGAGTTATTGATTAAAAAAATATGAATCTCAGCCAACTAGAGTAGCAACATTCCCTGAAGTGAATGTTGTAAATTTTAATAATCATGGATGGAAAATCATAAATCTCGACCAACTGGAATAACAACATTTTCTGAAGGAAATGTTGTGAATTTTAATAATAATCGTAGTCAAGGTCGTTGTTGATCAAGATCGTGATCGTGACAGAGGAAGAAATAATTATTATTTTTGTGGTGGTCATTCTAATCATTCAAATTTCAAAAGAACCACATAAAATGATGATAACAAAGGAAAAGCTCCACAAGATAAGAGTTCCAAAAGTGTTGAAAATAAATGTCTCTGATGTGGAATGACTGGACATTGGTCACGTACCTATCGTACGTCAAAACATCAGTTGATCTCTATCAAACATCTCTAAAGGAAATAGAGAAAAATGTGGAAGTAAATTTTACATACCAGGATAATGACATATTTGACCCATCCCATATGAAAATATGAAAAATTTGAATGTGACGGACTTCTTTGAATCTCTTGAAGAGAAAATCGACAGAATTGATGGATCATCAAATGTTTCCTTTGATTTTGAAAATATCTTGATTTAATGTTTATTTTATTTTATTTTATTTATCTCCATGTTTTTTTCCTCTTAATAGATGTTAACTTTTATCTATTCCAAATGTTGTTTTTCTTATTGTAGGTATTTTCTTTTAATGAAGAAACCTGGATCATTTTCATATATTGAGTGGCTAAAAAATGAGTAAAGAAGATCTATGTTTGGCTGATAATGCAACTACACATACAATACTTATAAGTAGAAAATATTTTTCCAAACTGACAATGTTGGAAGCAAAAACCCATATGATATTAGGTTCTATAAACCTGATTGAAGGCTTTGGAAAAGCAAATATTATTTTTCCTGGAGGAACAAAATTTACAATTGAAAATGCATTGTTCTCTAGTCAATCAAAGGGAAATCTACTTAGTTTTAAAGATATATGTTGCAATGGTTATCATATTGAGATTCATAGAAGAAATAATATGGAGTATCTTTATATCTCATCTACTGTCTTTTTGGAAGAGTTGCTTACTTTATCTTCTGAATTATATTATACTCATATACGAATAATTGAAAAATATGCAACAAGGAACCTGAAGTTCATGAATCTAGACATATTTACAATTTGGCATGATCGATTAGGTCATCTAAGATCTATAATGATGAGAAGAATTATTGAGAATTCAAATGGTCATCCATTAAAGAGTCAGAAGATTCTTCAATCTAATGAATTATCATGTGATGCTTGCTCTCAAGGCAAATTAGTAATTAGACAATCACCAGTCAAAGTGGGAACTGAATCACCCACACTTTTAGAACGAACTCATGGTAATATATGTGGACCTATTGACCCACCAAGTAAATCATTTAGATGTTTTATGGTATAAATAGACATATCCAGCAAATGGTCACAAGTGTGCTTATATCAAGTCAGAATCTTTCATTTTTTTCCCTTCACTAGGATTTTTTCTATTGATTTTTTTTCCTCGTAAGATTTTAACGAGACATATTTTATATATATAATGAGCATCTAAGGGGGAATATTATAAATATTATGATAATAGATATCCATTAGATGCTCATGTTTAGTGTCCATTTATCAGTAAAATTACAAGGGACCTGAACTTTCAGACTATTTTCTCACTCGATATTGTTTTGTTTCAGGAATTGAGCTCGGGGACGATGATTGGCACTGCCCGGCACGATAGGGGGCTCTATTTTCTGACTGATGAAACTTTCTTTAAGGATGGTTATAGGATTAGTTTTATTTCTTTGAATTTCTCTACCGTTGAAACCGATTTTGTGTTATGGTATTACCGTCTGAGACATCCTAGTTTTCAATATATGAAGTATCTTTTTTCGCATTTATTTCATAATATTAATCTATCATCTTTACAGTGCGATGTGTGTATCCGGGCTAAATAAAGTCATGTTTCTTTTCACTCTCAGCCTTACAAACTATCCAAACCTTTCAGTCTTATCCACAATGATGTCTGGGGTCCCTCACCAACCACTACATCGACAGAAAAACGGTGGTTTGTCACATTTATTGACAATCACACCCGATTGACCTAGGTCTTTCTTTTGACCGATAAGTCTGAGGTGTTCTCTATTTTCCAACAATTCTATGCGACCGTAGAAACCCAGTTCAACACAAAAACTGCCATTTTACGGAGTGACAACAGGCGTGAATTCGTTAATAACTCGTTTAGAGACTTCCTGGTCTCTAAAGAAATTATCCATCAAAGCTCGTGTGCCTATATTCCTCATCCTAACGGAGTAGCCGAGAGGTAAAATAGGCATCTAGTAGAGGTCGCTCGTTCCCTTATGATATCTACCTCTCTTCCTTCCTATCTATGGGGCGATGCTATCCTTACTGCAACCCACCTTATCAACTGTATGCCTTCTCGTGTCTTAGCTTTTCATACTCCCATAGACTGTTTCAAAGAATCGTATCCCAACACCCAGTTAATTCCTGACGTACCTCTACGGGTGTTTGGATGTGTTGTCTTCGTCCATACCCACGGTCCCAATCGTACAAAATTCACTCCTCATGCCTAGAAATGTGTCTTTGTTGGGTACCCTCTCCATCAACGTGGGTACAAGTGTTATCATCCCTCTTCTCGAAAATACTTCGTGTCTATGGATGCCACCTTTCTCGAGGATTAATCTTTCTTTCCCATTAGTTCTCTTCAGGGGGAGAGTCCTAGTGAAGAGGCTAACTGGTCCACGTATTCCATTCCCCTAGAGGTGTCGGCTGAACCTGAACATTCTAGCCCTGTTCTTCCTAGTCCTGTTCTTCCCACTAATCAAGTCCCTTGGATAACTTACTACAGAAAGAATCTCAGGAAGGAAATAGTGCTGCCTGTCGCTTCTCCGGCTTCAGTTCATGAGTCTAACTCGGTCTCAGTCCCAGGTATGAACATCCCTGTTTGTGATACTGATGATTGTGTTGAGACTAATAATTCTAATAATTTCAGAGTGGACAGAGATATAAAGATTGGTGAAAATGATGAGAAAATAAAGAGAATTGAGGAGGTTGGAGAAACTGATGGAAAAGACAACACTGAGGAAATAACTCCAGCAAATGAGAACAGTGGAAGTGAAGGTGATTGTATGGGAAGTGATTCTAAAGAAAGAGCCATAGATCAGACGACTATCTGTAGTAAGAAACTTGGAGAAGAGGAAAACCGTGATGCGTCTCTCGATCTTCCAATTGCCTTGAGAAAAGGGACTAGGTCATGTACAAAGTTCCCTATGCATAGTTACATGACATATAGTAACCTATCTCCTGAGTTCAAGGCTTTCACGACGAGTCTAGATACGTAATGGTTCCAAGTAATATACATGTTGCCAAGGAAACTCCTGAATGGAAGGCTATAGTTATGGAGGAAATGAGAGCTCTAAAGAAAAATGAGACATGGGAACAGGTTGCTCTTCCTGAGGGGCACAAGATGGTTGGATGTAAATGGGTTTTTACTATTAAATACAAATCTGATGGCTCAATTGATAGATACAAGGCGAGACTGGTAGCCAAAGGCTTTACTCAAACCTTTGGTATTGATTACTTTGAGACATTCTCTCTTGTGGCCAAACTCAATATGATCTAGGTGCTGTTATCTGTTGCTGTTAATAAAGATTGGCCTTTGCATCAATTAGATGTGAAGAATGCATTTCTTAATGGAGAACTCGAAGAAGAAGTCTATATGAGCCCTCCACCTGGCTTCGAAAACTAGTTTAAGCATTGGGTTTGTAGATTAAGGAAGTCATATGGGTTGAAACAGTATCTAAGAGCCTGGTTTGACAGATTCACCACGTTTGTTAAAGCACAAGGGTATGATCAGGGGCACTCAGACCACACGTTGTTTACAAAAAGTCTAGTTCAGGAAAGTTCTTAGTACTTATTGTGTATGTAGATGACATTGTACTGACCGGTGATGATATTGATGAAATTATGAGACTTAAAACAAAGATGGCTGAAGAATTTGAAATTAAAGATCTGGAAAAATTGCGATATTTCCTTGGGATAGAGGTAGCTCGGTCGAAGGAGGGTATCTCTGTATCACAATGAAAGTATACTCTGGATCTCCTCAAAGAAACATGAATGACTGGGTATAAACTTGTAGACACCCCCGCGGAGTATAATGCCAAACTGAGTAATGTTAACAAGGAGCCTTTGTTAGTAAAGAGAGATATCAGTGATTAGTCGGGAAGTTGATATATTTATCTCACACGAGACCTGATATATCTTATGCCGTGAGTGTTGTTAGTCAGTTCATGCAAGCTCCCTATGAGGAACATTTGACAGCCGTCAGACAAATTCTACGGTATCTAAAGGGCACTCTTGTTAAAGGTCTTCTGTTCAGGAAGTCTAGTAAACATGGTATAGAAGCATATATTGATTCGGATTGGGCTGGTTCTACTGTTGATAGAAAGTCTATGTCTGGATATTTTACTTTTGTCTGGGGTAATCTGGTCATTTGAAGAAGTAAAAAACAGGGAATGGTTGCCAGAAGTAGTGCAGAAGCCGAGTACAAGGCCATGAGTTTGGGGATATATGAAAAAATCTGGTTGAAGAAAGTATTGACAAGATCTTCGACAAGATAGTGAGCTTCCAATGAAATTGTTCTGTGACAATAAAGTAGCAATAAGTATTGTCTACAATCCGGTCCAGCACGATAGAACCAAACATATCGAGATTGACAGACATTTCATTAAAGAAGGATTGGACAATAGGAGCATATGTATTCCCTACATTTCTTCTAATTAGCAGATTGCAGATGTCCTTACAAAGGGGTTGTTAAGACAGAGTTTTGATTACTATATTAGCAAGTTGGGTCTGGTTGATATTTACACCCCAACTTGAGGGGGAGTGTTGAAAAAGGGTTGGTTTGCCCTAGGGGCTTATTTGTAATTCTCTTATGGGCCTAGGGTTTCCTGCCTGTCTATTTATTTGAGCAGTCTTTCTGTATTTCTGTATTACTTGAATAATAAAAAACTAGTCTAGATCATGGTTTTTTTCCCTAGCCTAGGGTTTTCCACGTAAATTATTTGTGTGTTTCTTTTTTCCTTCCTCTTTTATTTTCATCATTTATTATATTAATTAATTTTATTATATTATATTTATTTTAATATTGTATTTTATTGGTATCTGTGTTCTCGTTGTGCTCCTCAAGTTCACAACACATGATATTTAGATTTTATTCATAAATTATATTTAATGAATTATGAGTTTAATACACTCTATTAAGTATTTTTTTTTTTTAAAAAAAATAGAAACATATGTCTCTGGCTATCATCACTTATTGAAAGAAAAAAATTCACATAATCTATGAGTGAGTTTGCAGATTCTTTTAAATGTTATCAAATGTTCATATCATATGTAAGATGTTCTCTAAATTTTTTACCTTAACTTTATCCTACTAGTTATAAAACAAGTGCAACGCACATGGCTAAAGATTTTTAGAATATCAATTTTGTCGGTGAAATTTTAATAACAAATTAATATAAATTTTATTAAGTTTAAATAATAAATATTGGCATAAAAATTAAAAATAATAAAATAAGGAGACGATATAACCTTTTTCAATGAGACAAGAAACCTAGATTAAGTTCCTTTTAATATGAGGAACTACAAAAACATTATCCAGTAACAGACAACATTTCTTGTCCAAAAATAACTTCAACCTGCCTACAGTAACAGTTGAAACAACCTCATCAGTACCGACTCGAAGAGTCATCTCTATCTGTGGCAACGTTTTCCAGGAACTAAATCGTTAGTAAGAGGAACTGACATGATTAGTAGCACCCGAATCCAGGATCTAGGCAGAATAATCATTTTTACCAAACACATCTCCAAGACCAATAAATCATATTTACTGTCTTTAAACTCCTCCTCTTTTGGAGAGTAATGAGATCATTATCAGAACCTAAATAAGCTCCAAGTTTCATTTCAGAGAACACTTCTCATCAATGAACTTTAACAGAGTCAGCAACATTTGCTCTCTCTTCCTGGAGTTGAACTTGGGAACTGACACTATTGGTTTTGTCATCCATCCTTCTGTGCTCGAAAAGTAAGAACTGACGTTCAAACAATTCTTGCAAAGAGTCCATGATCTCACATGCAATGACCATGTTCTCAACCCTTCTGGCCAAAACATCAGGTATGATAGCCAATATGTGAAGTCGGGCCAATGAATTAGCCTTCATCCATACCTCATATGCATTATGAACACTTTGCGGTGCATCAAGGGTCAGGACTTGAGGACACTCCTCAACCATGAAAAAATCGAGGTCGTTTACCATGAAATACGTTTTACAAGACTCTTTCCACTGTATGAAATTGGTCAAACTAGAGGCATTTAACGGAAAATCAAACATGTTGCTGAAAACAAAAAACACATTGACCTATGTTAAGTTTTAAGCAAATACTCGTTGAAAAACATACAACATTCAATATGGTTTAGGAAAACTAACATGAAACCTGTGTGATATCTAGTTTTGCAATGACGCTTCAAAGGTTTAGGACAAAAGCCACCGAAGGGTGGTCAATTTATCCCTCCTCTGAATTGAGACATTCTCAACCAGACATTAATACCAGAACAACTTTTGCTCCTATAACGACTAGCCATCATTGATTTGGTCAAGAAATCATTAACTTACTTAACAATTTCCCATAAGTGTGACCCGTCATTTAAGGCCCTAGAGTTCTGTCCCAAGCAGCCAATCCGAAGGAAAAAAATCCGATTGAGGCAAAAACTAAAGTCACCCTATCCATTTATGGAGTTCACCTTGATATTGACCAACTGCACCAAACCCATTCGAAGGGGGACGCTCCCAGGGTGCCACGAGGTAGTGCAAAAATGATCTCACGGTGTGAACCAATGAGGAGACCGTAGGACGTGTTGACACACACCCTTCACCCACTTACTATAAATACTCTCTCTGTCCACCTTGATATTGACTCATGCAAACACCATCCGAAGGGGGATTCTCCTAGGACACCACGAGACCAAGCATGAATCTCACAACATGAACATTCATGGAGAAACGTGAGTGAAAACATTGACATATTATATACATCTCTTCCTCCCATTAAGTATTTTATAACCTAGGGTTTAGTTTACTTATAAAAAACACAGCTAAAGATTTTAACTAAGTGACTTTTTAGGTTTGCCCAAGAGTAACTTTTAACTTGGACAGTTGAACAACTTTTGATCGTCATCCATTAAACTCTTTAACGGAGTCTTTGATCAACTGTCGCATGCTTGCAGAAAATCTATCTAATTCACCTTTCCAGGTAGGTTCCCAGGTAAGGGTGTTCCGTTTCCGTCAGTTTAAGTACCCCAGCCTAGACATAACCCACCTTAGACAAAAGATCCCTTATAGATAGATTTAATACAATTTTAATCTTTTATGCCAATCAATTTAATCATATTAAACCGGTTTTAAAAGATTAATCCCATTAAAATCTTGAACTTAAGTCTGTCTCAATCCAATTTTAAAACCCTTTTAAAACATGAGTTCGCCTAAGTTCGCATGCAACTTTTTCTTATCGATTTTAGTTTTAATTTCTATTATAACGCTTATAACAAAAACAACCAAAACCATCCACAACGCAAAGTAAACACATAAAAAGCATTCATAACTTTTAAAAATTAGCCTAAGTGTCATGCTCCATGCATTGTTCATTCATTACTACTTCTATATAACACTTATTCAAATAAGCAACGAACCAAGCACACATGTTTCTATTCACCCTTATACTATAACGCTTATATATAAAGATGATGCATGAATATTCTTACTGCATGTATAAATATAACTCTTATATTTGAAGAGGCATGCGCATGCTTTCTTGTAATTTCATCATGTCATATTATAACACTTATAATACATGATGCATGAATAGTTGCACAACCTAAGGTGGGTTTCAAATCTATATGTCATACACTATGTCATATAAACCACATACATCTCATGTATATTAAAAAAAAGTTGAGGAACTGGGATAATTAGCCACAAATCCAAAAAACCAAAAGCGAACTATTACAAAAGCAAAGAGTCTCTGGTTCAAACAGGCGAACTGGGTCTTGAACCGTCCGGTCGAAGTCCGCATCTCCACTGATCGTGTACCAAACTCGAATGATCACCTACACGAAAGAATAAACGCTTTACTCAATTGCTTACCAACGCTTCTAGAGCTAAACGATCGTTTAACAACGATCGTGTACCTTTTACTATGCGATGAAGCATGAGGTACATGATTATGCAGTGCGCATCGCATAACGCAAACCTTAAACGATCGTCTAAATGAAAATGATACAATGAAGCACAATCGACTAAACGATTGCTGAGTGAGCGCCTAAGTATCATATACCGCATGATCGTGTAGTCAGTAACTATGCGATGAGGCATACTAACTACACGATCGTTTAGTGCGTGCGTCTTTTATTAAACGATAAGTATCAAATGCTCCCACTCGATCGTTTACCTCCAACATCCATGCGATCGGGCAACCAATGCTACACGATAAAGTAAAAACTTTACCTCATCGTTTAGCATTAGCTAAACGATCGTTTAGTAAATACTATACGATCGCGTAGAAAAATCTACACGATCATTTAGCCAAATCCCAACAATCGTTTACCTGAGGTACAAGATCGCGTAGAAAAATCTACAACGATCATTTAGCCAAATCCTATTGTTCGCGTCATTCTCCTTGATTCTCAATCTTTGATCACTTTCTCTCCAGTCTTCGTGTTTTTTGGAAATGTGATCAAGTATATTTTGGCCTCATCATAAGTTTTATCTCGCAGACCTCTAGCTTCTACCGCATTGGCAGCCGTCTGCGATGCGGGATTCAGTTTATGGTAGAAAACCTCCATCTGTAAGCAGTCTGGTAAGCTGTTATGTAGGAGATCTCTTACCAGCCTCTTAAACCTCGCCCAAGCGTCGCTGAGCAATTCGTCAATATCCTGTTCAAAATTAATGATCAGCTTCCTCCTTCTGGATTTCTCCATCGGAGGGAAGTACTTCTTCATGAACTTCTCGACTACTTATTCCTATGATGTAAACTCCCCTGGTTCAAGAGAATAGGCACATTTTCGTACCTGGTCACACAATGAAAACGAAAACAATGTTAATCGAACCTCCTCAACGGAGATGTTTGGGAACACAGAAGTGTTGCAGATCTTAATGAAACTCTAAAGGTGGGTGTGCGGGTCCTCGCCACGCCTACCACCAAACTGTCTGACAGTTTGAATCATCTACAACATCATCGATTTTATTTCAAACCTCGATTCGTCAAGAGCGAGCCTCATGATTCCTGGGGAGAAATCATAGAGGTTGGGCGATGCATAGTCCTGAATGGGCCTATTGTGGTCGTTCACCAATAGGATGGGATTCGCCATGATATTATTTTCATTTGGTGCTTCATTTCCTGGTTGTTCCACCATGTTTGGAGTTCTATCTTGTTGTTGGCAGTTGTATCTCAATGTTCGTCGGAACGTTCTTTCAATCTCTGAGTGTTAATTCGCCAGAGATTGAAAGCTACAAAGAAAATAAAAAAATTACTGTTAGCACAATGTATTGCCGAAGTCCCCGACAACGACGCCAAAAACTTGATGTGTTGTTTTTATGCGATGAAATAATGGTAAGAATGCGACGGTAGAAATGCGTTGTGCATGCAAGTTTTCTTAGTAAGATCCAAGTATAAATCCTACTGAGTTACCTGGTAAGCCCAGGGTCGAACTCAGGGACTAAGGAAAAACAGTATGCGATGGTAATGTTTAGATCACTTTGTGGTGACAAATAAATCAAGGGGTTGGTTGGTTGTTTGTTTAAAATATAAAATCTATGCGGCGGAGTTGAGAAAAGAGTTAATAATACGAAAGATGCGATGATTATGCGGGGGAATGGGTTGAGAAGGGATTTAGCTAACACTTCCTAGGAATGCGTTCATGTTATGCGATCATGCTACACACATATAATAGCAAGTCATCTCTCAATGTAAATGCTATGGCTTCTAGTTTTAGAACGCAAGTGATATATGCGATGGTGTCTATAGAACCTAAGTTTAAGCCTCTATTCTTGTCTATGCGATGACGAATGAAACACACATACACAAGGCAACCTCATACTATCATGACCTATTTCTAGGGTACATGCGATGCATGTTGGTAAACAGAGCTTATTTCTAAGTCTCTATCTCTTGCTTATACAGATCTAATCTTGCTCTCTCGAGTCTAGATTCTAACCTAGCTCTCTCAAGTCTTAGGTTCTTTCTTTAGAATCTTTCTCGAGTAGCTCTAAAGGGTGATGGGCGCAACATAAGACAAGATGATCGCATGCAATGAAAATCCTAGGTCATGTCAGCTAAGTACTTTTCAACCCATTCGACAATTTTAGCTACTCATGTGTAGTTTACAGAGAGTGAACAGATATAGAAATGCAAGTTCCAATCTATATATATATAATCGAAGTACAGAATGACAATGCGAAATAAGAATAAAGAGCCTGGTAGCAATTTCTTGCTTCCCAAGGCTTTTACACTATTCTTCTCTACTTTGCTCAAAAGATATTCTTGCTCTCGCAAGAGTCGGTCCTCTCTCTGTTTTTCATGCTCCTGGCACTCTCTCGAGCGGACCAGGATGATCTTTCGGCGTCTTTTCCCTTCTCTCGCTTCCGCTTTCTAAATATAAAAAAAAACTAAGAACAAGGCTAACTATCGTCTATATGGTAAATTCTGTAAAACTGAGCGAACTCCTTAAACGAAGGTGGCTTTCAGTATATATAGAGCTTTAGGGTGAAGAACTTTTTTCTCTCGAATGATTGCACTGATGGGATGTCATTAATTCTCTGTCTGATGCGCCAAATATTTGTCACAAAAAAGTTGAGTGTACTTGCTACAATATATCGTTAACGGCTTGTCAACTTAATTTTGAATCAACCGTCATCAGCTTTCTGTCCTATTGTGATTTATTAAGCTTTCACCTAGATGTGTTGGCTCTATGCGGCCA
Organism: Benincasa hispida; assembly: GCF_027475165.1. Classification (NCBI taxonomy): domain Eukaryota; kingdom Viridiplantae; phylum Streptophyta; class Magnoliopsida; order Cucurbitales; family Cucurbitaceae; genus Benincasa; species Benincasa hispida. The sequence goes on from NC_143486.1 coordinate 69,110,443, forward strand.
TCTTCTTGAGCAAATTTTCACAAACGCAAATGATTGCATAGCCTTGCGGTCGCAATCTCTTATGCGCTTGGACGCTCCTTTGATCGCAATTTCGCCTTGCGTCAACGCATTTTCTGCACAAAAATACATAAGTTAGCTATTTTAATGTGATGGACGCATGTGATCGCAGTGTTGTGAACTTAAGGCTTTTGGATGCAGTATTGTATATTTTTACCATTGCAATCCTGCATTGTTTTATAACTTTGAGCTGTAATAACGTGCATTTCTGCCCGTTATCAAGTATCAACGACGTCATATAAAGAGACTATTCATCTCGTGGTCCAGTCTTATACAAACTTTTTGTATAGGACACCCCCGCTCACATGTCTCCATATGAATAGTCAGGATCTACCATCTGTAGTAGTTCACAATACTTGTAAACGTCTACAAAGCAAGCCGTATCCGTAGTATCACTGGGATCAGGTATCCCTCCTTAATCCTTATACTACAAACCTTTTTATATTATCACTTAAGGCATGATCCACTTGTATATTTCATATACATGCTTAAGTTTATATACAATAACCATGGAGCTTTGTTTATTGGATATGAGTAAATGCCAAATAAAATAACTCTTATTTTATTCATAACAATGTGTACAGTTTACAAACTACGAGACTCCGGGAGAATTAGGACACCAATCCCAACAATGCACCCAACTTTTAACTTATAATACAAATACAGACCTACGAGGATAGAGGTAATAATCGTACAATAGTATATCCAAATTTCTTAAAATCACGCTTTTACTTAAAATCGAGGTAAGGATTTGCAGGTTTGATCTGGATGGATTAGACGTCCAAATCGTGACTGGAAGATGTGGGGTTACCAATCGTTATTTGAATTTATTTTGCTTAAAATCCTATGTCACGATATATTTTTGAAGTTGGGTAGGGCTTTGCAGGTTTCATCGAGCTAAATGGGTATCCCTGTCATGGAATCAGAAGAAGCTTTTGGCCTCAGCGGTGAATAATTTTAATCATCGAGTTGCGTTAGAGAATCATGTCAGGGCTTCACTAAATGCATCGAGCTCGCGTAATCATCCTTATCGCGAGTGATAGTTGGTGGCAACATTCGTTACAATGTGAAGTTTGCGATTGGAAGTGTCATCGGGCTAGGGACGATCCATCGTTGGGCTGGGCATATCAACCCGAATGTGAGGTCATCTTCAATGCAGAAAAGGACACATGACATCAGCGGAAGGTTATAAAACATAATTTTGTAGAGGGTGAGTTAAAAATCAAAAGCTCTATTAAAGGGAGGTCATCCGTACAAAATCCCTTTAGTGATATATATGATACTAATACCTTGGTTTTAGATATTTTGAATTTTTCAAATTTGATTTTATTGCTCATTGTGATAGTCTTCATAGGTAGTTCTCCTAACATAATGAATAAACATGTTAAATTCAAATACATGAAAATGGGTAAAAGTTTTTGTTCAAACAAATAAATAAGATATCTAAGATTCTGATAAAGCTGAAACTATAGAAATCTAATAAAAGATCTAATTAAAACTGAAAAATTGCAAAGATGACTTGTCACTCAAAATATGGATGTTAAACGGAAAGCACTGATAATCAAACGTCATACTTATCTATAACCCTCAATAACTACAGTGACCATGTAGAGCTCAACTCACTGACCACCTAGGCTCCCCCTAAATATGAGACTCCTTCTCAAGTACACTTGGGCTCCCCCTAAGCTGGTTAATATTAGTGTTGATCATCACAACTTCTGATGATGACAAATGAGACTCCTCCCACGATGATATCTTTCCCAATTCAGTGAACTTCCTTTACTAATGCTGAGTCTTAGGCTCCCCCTAAAACTGAGAATCCCTTCTTCGACAATAGTGACTCATGCTCCCCCTAAGTCCGTGAAAAGCTCCAGAGTAATACACTTCCAACAAGCGAAAATCGTGCACAGTGGAATAAAGAACAACGAGCAAGAGCACTGTAGAACAACTTCGACTATCAATCATCTTGCTCTAAAAAATACAATGTCGCTTAATGTGAAACGACTTACTTTGAAAATCAACATAACACACCTTTTATAGACGAATCCAAAATAGAAAACAACTCTCAAATGGGAGAAGACAGACGATGCCTCAATAAAGAAAAATATCAGACTATCCCGATCCGCTAGATATTTCCAGATTAGGAAAAAAATGTTATGTAGGAAAAAATACTCTGCTGTTTAAAACTGATGTTAAGAATTTTTATGAGACATTGAGACATTTGCAGAAACCAAAGCCTTAGAAAAAATATAAAGCCAATCAAATGAAATCTCTAACAAAAACTAATAAAATAATAATAATATAAAATTTCAAGTACCGACAAAACTATATGTTCAACATTTAAATTCTAAAATAACACAAATCTGTAAATCTTTGTTATGGTTAAACGGAATACACTTCATATAATTTCCTACAAATTGAAAATTAGAAAGTGTTGTCGTTCTTTGATTGAATTCACTGCTACATTTCTGAATACAAAATAATCTGAACCTTATCCTTTACTTTCATATTTTCCCCTTTTCCTCATTCAAACTGACTTCCATTTCTTATCTGTCGACTCAATTCTTGTTTTATTTTTGCTTACTGTAATTTGTCTCATTCGTCTCCTTAAAATGAAAATTAAAAAAAAATAATGAAAATGAAACTAAATTTCCTACGTAATCAGAATTTAAATTTGAGAATAACCTAAATATTTGTTAGTGATGAAAATAAATCTAATAATCAATATTGTATCAAAATTTAAATTTCAAGATAATATGCATATATGATTTCTCCCCCCTCCCTCCTCCCTCAAGTATAACGGTTAATAGATAATAATAAATTAAAATAAGTTTATGGATTATTTGGGCTTCACTTTGCCATGATCCAATATTTTCTCCACGAATAACGAAAACTTCAATTATCATTCTACAATTCTTTCTATCATGACACTTAAAATATATACGAAGCCAAAGAAATCAGGAAAGCTTGTATTTATTCTTTTAAAAACATTTAGTTATTATGTGAAGTGTTGTGTACTATTTGTAAGGGATGAGTCTATTTGAATTTTAGTTTTTATGTGAAAGAATACATAAAGAGGATTCCATGGCAGAAGAAAAGATGTGATTATTATTAATTTAATAAATATTTAGTTATTATATGAAGTTAAAATTAAATTACTTATTCACAACAGAAAGTGATATATTTTTTTTAGATATTGTATTTGTCTAAAAAGTATAAAATTGGGAAATAAAAATTAATTATAAAGGATGTGAATATAATTTATATTTAAGTTACTTTTTCACTCTCTCCTCTCTCCGCTCTTCATATTGTTTTCCTCTCTTCTCCAGTCATGTGATGCCACTTCTTAGGAGGTTAATTTATTGACAACAAAAATCTAAAAAAAAAAAAGGAACACATACTTAATGGAAAGGGTGTAAAGGGCATTTAACAAAGAATGAAGTGCACAATGGGACGAGAAAAATTTTCTCCATATAATACCTTTTATATAGTAGAGATTATATTTTATTTTTTAGTTCAATAATGTAAAAGAGAGGTTCTAGCTTTTTAGGACATATTATAGTATATGCATAATGTGTTAACTAGTTTAGCTATGCTTGATTTGACATTGTATTTTTAATTAAGTTTCAAATGCTTTTAAAATACTCATTAATATTTTTGTCATTTGATTAAAGCCTTCCAAATAACAAAACATTTATGTTATTATAAAGAGTAAGAAAATTCCTCTCTACCAAATTGTTGGTAGTTTGTTTGTACTCCAAACATGAATTTTCAAAATAACTTTTTAAAACAAAAAATATTTTGATCAATAGTATATACATTAATTAGTTGAGTTATATTTAATTTGTTTTTTTATGGTTTGATATCTAATTAAAATAAATTAATGGTAGGTTTTGAAAGGAAATTAGTTTATAAGGGTAAAATTATAATTGAAGAAATGAGAACCATGTTGAAAGATAATTAGGCAATTAGCAAAAGTTACGTGGGAAATTAGGAAGACGAATGTCTTAAAAGGATCGAGGAGTTTCTTTCAAAGTAGGTAATTAGGCTTTAATTACATTTCAATCCAATTAATTCCGTCCATTTTAATCATCCTCCATTTCCATTACAATTCAACAAATACTTTGCAAAAATAAATCAAATAAAAAACTCAACAACTCTTTCAATCCTAGTTTTTAATTAATTTTTTTTAAAAAAACTAAGACCTCGCTTAGTAATCATTTCGATTTTTGTTTTTTAAAATTAAGCTTATCTCCTTTCATTTTCTTAACATGGTTTGTATCAATTTTAAGAAGAATTACATTCTTAACCAAATTCCAACAAAAACAAGCTTTAAATTTTTTTTTTTTAGTTTTCAAATTTTGACTTGCTTTTAAAAATATAGGTAAAAAGTAGATATCAAAGCAGGAGAGTTAAAAGTTGATGAAATGTTTATAAGCTTGATTTTCAAAAACCAAAAACAAAAAACGATATAATTATCAAATGGAACTTAAGCTTTAAGTAATAATTTAGTTCTTGAACTTTAATTAGTAACGGTTTAATTTCTTTATTTTTAAATTTATAATAATTCAGTCGATAAATCATAGTAAGTACCCATTTAGACTCTATACTTTTAAATTTGTAACAATTTAGTCCCTGTCGTGAAAAATATTTTCATAAGTATCGACTTTTATTATGTAACGACTTAACTTCTATGGATTTATACAAAAAAAAATCAATGATTTATTGATCTATGTGTTAAGAAATTTTTCATTAGATCTTAATAATATTTTTTTACAATAAGAACTAAATCATTGTAAATTGTATAGTAGGGGGATTAAATTATTACTTAAAAAATTCAAGAACCACGTTGTTACAAATTTGAAAGTGCAAAGACTAGATCGTTACGAATTAAAGTTTAGAGACTAAAATGATAACAAAAAATATTAAAAATAAAATTTTAAAAAATTCTTCATTTTTTCCAGTTGTCTATTTTCAATTTTGCACCCAAGAGTTATTATTATGATTATTATTTTAGCAACATGTAGAGTGAGAATCAAACATCTAACTTTATGTTTGATAATACCAACATTATGTCAATTGAACTATGTTCATTTTGGCCCCAAAAGTTAAATATTGTCCTCCCAAGATTTCATCGATTTTTTTTTAAAAGTTCTATAGGTGACATAACTTAAGGGATTTGATGAAACTTTTGTGTTGTGATATAGTTTTGACATTTTTTCATGCTACATCTATTCATTATTTATTGTACAATTTAACAATCGTATTTAAAAATAATATTGTGGAGTCTATAAAATAAATTAATAAATTATTTAATGATGTGTCAAATTATGAATGAGAATAGTAGACACTACGAAAATACTATAAATTTTTCTATAGAGAATTTGAACATTTAACTTCTTGATTGAGGACATATATATCTTAATTAGTTGAGCTATCATACATTGACTGAACTAATTTTGTGTCTATACCAAAATAGGGAAACTTGTCTAATAGAAATTTATTATAAATATTATGATAATAAATGCATATAGATATTCATGTTTAGTGTTCATTGACCATGTGTCATGCTTTCATTTCCCAAAGTGTTGTCTATGTATCTTAATATTACACATTATTAATGTCCACTTAATCCATCTCTTACTTACTAAATTGCCTATAAATAGTGGCATTTGGTGGGTTTTTGGAATACACACATTGAGCAAAATCCAAAAAGAATGGAGAAAGTGGAGAAATCCATCCTTTTTATTTTATTTGCTTTTGTTATTTATTTATTTCATATATTTATATATATGTTTAATTTATTTTAATACTTATTTATTTTATTATTATATTATATTATATTACATTTATTTTAAAATTATATTTTATTGGTATCTGTGTTTTTGTTGTGCTTCTCAAGTTCACAACACGTTATCAGCACGAGCTCCTATTGTTTTTCCCACTAAAGGTAGGTCCTAAAGGTATGTCGTTTTTTTCCTCTTCATTATAACTAATAAATTTAACACTATTTTTCATATTTAATATCCATTAAATTTCTAATATAAATACAATATTTTGTGATTATATTACCATGAAAAATTTCACAAAATTAGAATTTTTCGTCCTTGATATAACGCCAATAATTATTTGTCATGAGTACTTGATGCCAAAATTCACTTGGATGCTATGAATCTTGGAGAGGCTATTAAAGAAGAAAATACAACATCCAATCAAGACAAAGCAAAAGCTATGATTTTCCTTCATCATCATCATCTACAAGAGGGATTGAAAATGGAGTATTTTACAGTAAAAGATCCCCATATCTTGTAGAAAAATTTGAAAGAGAGGTATGATCATCAACAAACAGTTGTTCTTTCTAAAGTTCATTATGAGTGGATGCATTTGAGGTTACAAGATTTCAAATTAGTAAGTGATTACAACTCCACATTATTTAAAATTAGTTTGAAATTATTGTTATGCAGAGAGAAAATTGTTGATGTTGATATGTTAGAGAAAACATTTTCTACATTTCATGTCTCAAATATACTCTTGCAACAGCAATATCGAGAGAAAGGTTTAAACAATATTCTAAACTAATTTCATGTCTTCTCGTGGATGAACAAAATAACGAGTTATTAATGAAAAATCATGAATCTCGACCAACCAGGATGACACCATTCCCTGAAGTAAATGCTGTGAATTTTAATAACAATCGTGATCGAGATCGTGGTCGTGGTCGAGGTCGTGACCGTGACAGAGAAAGAAATAATTATTATTTTCATGGTGATCGTTCTAATCATTCAAATTTTAAAAGAACCCCACAAAATGATGAACACAAAGGAAAAGTTCCACAAGATAAAAGTTCAAAAAGTGTTGAAAATAAATGCTTCCAATGTAGAATGACTGGGTATTGGTCACGTACCTGTCGTACTTTAGAACACTTATTTGATCTCTATCAAGCATCCCTGAAAGAAAGAGATAAAATGTCGAAGCAAATTTTGCATACTAGGATAATGACATATTTGACCCATCCCATATGACAAATTTGGATGTGGCGGACTTCTTTAAATCTCCTTAAGAGAAAGTCGGCAGAATTGATGGAACATCAAGTGTTTCCTTTGACTTTGAAAATATCTTGATTTAATGTTGTCTTTTTATTAATCTCCATATTTTTTCCCTCTTAGTAGATGCTAACTTTTTTATATTCTAAATTTTGTTTTTCTTATTGTAATTATTTTCTTTTGATGAAGAAACCTGGATCATTTTCATATGTTAGGTGACTAAAAAATGAGTAAAGAAGATCTATGTCTGGTAGACAGTGCAACTACACATACAAGTAGAAAATATTTTTCTAAATTGATAATGCTGGAAGCAAAAGTCAATACGATATCAGATTCTACAAACCTGATTGAAGGCTTTGGAAAAGCAAATATTATTTTGCCTAGAGGAACAAAATTTACAATTGACGAATTGACAATGTATTGTTCTCTAGTCAATCAAAGAGAAATCTACCTAGTTTTAAAGATAAACGATGCAGTAGTTATCATATTGAGATTGATAGAAAAAATAATATGGAGTATCTTTATATCATATCTACTGTCTCATATGAAAAACGTATATTGGAAGAGTTACCTGCTTTATCTTCTGGATTATATTATACTCATATATGAGTAATTAAAACATATGCAACAATGAACCTGAAGTTCATAAATTTAGACATATTTACAATTTTGGCATGACAGATTAGGTCATCCAGGGTCTATAATGATGAGAAGAATTATTGAGAATTCAAAAGGACACCCATTGAAGAGTCAGGAGATTTTTTAATCTAATGAATTATTATATGATGTTTACTCTCAAAGCAAATTAATCATTAGACCATCACCAATCAAAGTGAGGATAGAATCACCTGCATTTTTAGAACGAATTCATGGTGATATATGTAGACCTATTAACCCACCATGGTGATATATGTGGACCTATTAACCCACCAAGTGGACCATTTACATATTTTATGGTATTAATAGACGCATCTAGTAGATGGTCACACGTGTGCTTATTATCAAGATGAAATCTTGCATTTGCAAGATTACTTGTTTAAATAATTAAGTTAAGAACACAATTTCATCATTATACAATTAAGATCATTCGTCTTGATAATGTTGATAAATTTACATCCTAAGCTTTTGATAATTATTGTATGTTAATTAGGATAAGTATTGAACATCTTGTAGCTCATGTTTATACACAAAATGGTTTAGCATAATCATTCATAAAATGTTTGCAATTAATTGCTAGACCATTGCTTATGAGAGTTAAGCTTCCTATATCTGTATGGGGATATGCTACTTTATATGCAGTGTCACTTGTATACATTAGGTCAGTATCTTATCATAAGTACTCGCCATTACAATAGCTTATGGTCATGAGTCAAATATTTTCCAACTAAGAATTTTTGGATGTGTAGTATATGTTCCAATTGTTCCACCACAACGTACTAAGATGAGTCCTCAAAGGAGATTAGAAATATATATTGGATATGATTCCTCATCAATTAGTAAATATCTTGAACCCCTAACAGGTGATGTATTACTGCACGATTTGTTGATCGTCATTTTAATGAGACAAATTTTCCAACATTAGAGGAGGAATTAAGAAGTTGGAAAAAGAAGTTACATGGAATCCATCGTTATTGTCTCATTTAGATCCCCATACAGATCAATGTAAACTTGAAATTTAGAAGATAATTCATTTGCAAAATATAAAAAATCAATTACCAGATGCATTTATATATGTAAAGAAAGTAACTAAGTCATAAATATCAGTTGCAAATGTTACATAAAAAACTGATATCTCGACACAATAAATTGTCGCTAATGAGTCTGAAACACGTTAGAAGCGTGGTAGACCAGTGGGTTTCAAAAATAAAAATCCTCGAAAAAGAAAATTAATTAATAGTAAAAATGACTTGGTTGATGATGTAAATACCCATGAAGAAATCCTTGACATGACTAGTAAAGAAGGTGGAATACCTAAAGATAATAATGAGATTCAATAAACTATATCATGACAATAAAAAGATGGAACCGAACTAATGTAGTTATTGATATCATTTTTACATATAATGTTGCTCTTGATATTATATCTGAAAATGATGATTTTGAACCAAAATCTGTTGAAGAATGTCGAACAAAGAAAAGATTGGCTTCAGTGGAAAGAAGCAATCGAGGCAGAATTAAACTCACTTTCAAAATATCAGGTTTTTAGACAAGTAGTCCGAACACCAGAAGGTGTCAAACCTATGGGATACAAATGAGTATTTGTGAGGAAAAGAAATGAAAATAATGAGGTAACAAGATATAAAGCAAGACTAGTTGCACAAAGTTTTTCACAAAGACCTGGTATTGATTATGAGGAGATGTCTTCTTCGATGGTGGATACAATTACACTAAGATATTTAATTGGTCTAACTGTGTATGAAAATCTGAACATGCATCTTATGGATGTAGTCACGACATATTTATATGAATCTCTTGATAATGATCTTTATATAAGAATCCCATAAGGATTTAAGGTGAAACATATAAATCCAATTCCCGGGAATTGTATTTTATAAAGTTACAGAGATCGCTATATGGATTGAAACAATCTGGACGAATGTGGTACAATCGTTAGAGTGCATATTTGTTGAAAGAAGGATATCGAAACAATCCAATATGTCCATTATTTTTATAAAGAAATCACAGTCAGGATTTGCTATTATAATTGTATATGTTGATGACTTAATTATAATTGGGACTCTTGAACATTTAACAGATGGGATATTTGATTTATATGTCCATGTGTTTTTATAAAGAGATCATAGTCAGGATTTGTTATTATAATTGTATATGTTGATGACCTAAATATAATTGGGACTCTTGAAAAGCTTTCAAAGGTAATAGAATATCTTAAGAAACAATTTGAGATGAAAGATCTTGGAAAAACAAAGTTTTATCTGGGTTTGCAAATTGAAAATTTAATAGATGGGATATTTGTTCATTAGTCAACTTATACAGGAAAAGTTTTGAAAAGATTTTATATGAACAAAGCAAATCCATTGAATATACCAAAGGAAGTTCGTTCACTAGATGTGAAGAAAGATATATTTTGACCTTGAGATGATAATGAAGAACTTCTTGGTCCTAAAGTACAATATCTTAGTGCAATTAGTGCACTTATATATCTTCCTAATAATACAAGACCAAATATTACATTCTCAGTAAATTTATTAGCAAGATATAGTTCTTCTCCAACAAAAAGACATTGGAACGAAATTAAGCATATGTTTCGTTATCTCCGAGGAACAATTGATGTGGGTTTGTTTTATTCAAATAAATCAAATTTTGATCTAGTTGGTTATACAGATTCTGGATATTTATCTGTTCCACACAAAGCTAGATCTCAATCAGGTTATCTATTCACATGTGGAAGAATTGTTGTATCGTGGCGATCAGTGAACAGACCATAATGGCTACTTTCTCAGATCATGCTAAAATTCTTGCAATTCACGAGGCTAGTCGAGAATGTGTATAGCTAAGATGAATGACTCAGCATATTGTTAAACATGTGGTTTGTCTTCTAATAAAAATCTTCCAAGAATATTATACGAAGACAACACAACATGCATATCCCAAACTGATAGACTTATTTACACGGGTATTATCTACTGCAATCTTTGAAAAACTGGTGCATGACATTGGAATGTGGCGACTCAGAGATCTCAAGTGATGTTTCTATGAGATTGAGTAAATATACTTTTTAGGAATATAAATTATTTGAAATATATACTCTTTTCCCTTCACTAGGATTTTTTTCCATTGAGTTTTTTCTAGTAAGGTTTTACGAAGGCATATTTCACATAAATAATGGGCATCTAAGGGTTTTTATAAATATTATGATAATAGATGTCTATTAGATGCTCATGCTTAGTGTCTATTGACCATGTGTCATGCCTCATTTCTCAAAGTATTGCCCATGTGTTTCAACATTATACATTATTAGTGTCCATGTAAACCACCGCCTACTTGCCAAATTTCCTATAATAGTGGTATTTGGTGGGCTTTTGAAGACACACACATTGGACAAAGTCCATGAAAATTGGAGAAAGTGGAGAATTTAGAGAAATTTCTTATTTTATATTTTGTTTATTTATATGTTATGTTTAATTTATTTTAATATTTATTTATTTTATTTTTATATTATATTATATTTATTTTAATAGTATATTTTATTGATATCTGTATTCCCGTTGTACTCCTATAGTGCACAACAAAACTAACATAATAATTTTGTAGGAAGAAAAAAAAAACAAACCAAACAATAGAATTTTTTTTTCCTTAGTTTATAAAACATAACAAGTGTTGTGAGCTCGAGGATCACAAGGGAAAACAGATATCAATAAAATATAATATTAAAATAAATATAGTATAATATAATAATAAAATAAATAAATACTAAAATAAATTAAACATATATATAAATATATGAAATAAATAAATAACACAAGTAAATAAAAAAAAGGAAGGATTTCTCCACTTTCTCCAATTTTTTTTGGATTTTGCCCAATGTGTTTGTTCAAAAACCTACCAAATGCTGCTATTTATAGGCAATTAGGCAAATAGAAAGTGGACTACATGAACACTAACAATGTGTTGGATTTTATGTCCTAAAACATGTAGTTTGTAAACAATAAACTCATTCTGTAAATCAATAACGTTGTTATTAAATATATGAATTGCTTATTTTGTTTTAGAAATAAATCCAATAAACTGAAAGATTCATGACTATTACATGAGTACTTGAACTTTATGTGGAGACATAAGAGTGGATCAGGTTCGAGTAAATAGTCAAAATGATCTATAGTATACGAATAAGGTTCGGTGCCTTATTCTAGTAACACTATCAGATGCAACCCACTTTGTAGTTGTTACAATTTATTGTGAAGTGCTACAAACGAAGTGATTCTGATTCATTCATGTATTGACATGAGGAGCAGGGTGTCCTATATAATGAGTTTGCATAAGATCAGACCAAGAATTAAGACTGACTATTTCAAAGCGATGAGGTAACTTGACCTTAATCTTGAGCTAACTATGAACTTCTGTTTATTTGGGAGTATCTTTAGATTTGCATGGGTGAGGGTTGGCTCAATAGCATCGGCTTAATAAGCCTCCCATTTTAGGGTAAGATCGGGTAGATAGCTGGGGACATAGGGTGCAAAACGAAATTCACTCATACCCGCTTTTAGGGATAGTAGAGAGATTGTTTCCTTAAGTGCTGACTCCGGGTCTTGAACAAGGGGCCCCACCCTCTCATTGGCCTGAGACAGACACGGTTTCGTGATTAGATTACAAACCAATTGTTCATTAGCGAATCAATGGGACTTAAGGTGCAAGATGTAATCTCGGAGATAAAATAACTTTTTGACCCAGCCGTTATTACGAACAACCTGTGAAGGGTTAACTTACTAATCATGGTTATATACATTGAAGGGAGTGAAAATATTGGGCTTTAGTAGAGTGACCCAGTAGTTAATGAATGGTGGTTAATTAGGTTAAAGAGTTTAACCGGTTAATCGCGTATCGTTGGAACCCATGATCTATAGATCCATGAGGTCCCCCTACTAGCTCATATCGGACTACACTTTAGAACAGTGTGACGAACAAACTTGATGTGTTCAAATTTGATTTTTGGAGTAAAGCGTTAAATATATACGATATATTTAACCTAATGTTTAATTGTGAATTAAACATAAAGAGAGAGAAAATAGGAAATATTTAAATAAGATTTAAATATCAAGATTATGAATACTGATTCATATAAATTAGGATTAGAGTTGGTTTTAATATTAAATTAAATTAATTAAAATTTTAATTAACTATTTAATATTAATTTAATTTTAAAATTGATTATTAGAATTAATTTTGAAATTAAATAATAATCAATTTTAAAATTAAATGGAATTGATCAAAATTACATTAAAAGTCCAATTGTTGACTAGGTAAAAAATGTAATGGAAGTCAACCTGATGACTTTAGACTTTAAGAGTCAAACTTTGACAAAGTTAGTGGAAATATCCAACATTTGTGAGTGGGAAATTCCAACTATTGAATTAGTGGATTTTTTAGTATCAAATTTTCATCAAACTCAAAGTGCATGTTTTGCATGTAATGGTCTTTAAAACGGAGTGTTTAATGAATTTTAAAAACTCTTAGCCATAGTGGAATTGGATGAGATTATGTGATAATCTCATTGAAATTTTCTCTCATAGACTTAACATTTTTCTCTCTAAATTAGCCACTCACCGGATCCCACCATCTCGTTCTAAGGCAGGATAATGGTCGAAAAGACTCTTATGTGGTCTATGAACCGTTTGTGAGGAGATTGGAGCGGATTTAGAGAAGCTTTGAAGACTACAAAGGTTTTACTTCTTAAATCCTTTTGATTTTTTTTGACTTGCATGCTTATTTTTTAAAAAAATTAACCTAATTAGAGTACTTTAGATCTACTTTTCTTCTACTGCACATGTGTTCGTTCCATCATGAGACACATGGAAAAAACTTTGAGAAATGAGGCATGACACATGGTCAATAGACACTAAGCATGAGCATCTAATGAACATCTATTATGATAATATTTATAATACTCCCCCTTAGATGCCCATTATATACATAAAATATGTCTCGTTAAAACCTTACTAGGACAAAACCCATTGGGAAAAAAATCCTAGTGAAGGAAAAAAAGTACATATCTCATATAATCTAATACTCTTAAAAAGAATACAAAATAAGTAAATTAACTACTTTTATGTGATGGGCGCATGCGATCGCAAAATCTTCAGTTTAGCACTTTTGGACATGATATTTTTTATTTTTACCTTTGCATTCTTTCATTGTTTTACTTATTTGTGTTGTAATAACGTGCATTTCTACCCATTATCACATCTCCTTCCTCTGTTTTTCACAGTGAATGAATCAGAAAATATCATAGAAGGTTTCTGTGTGTTTCTTCTTGATCCATCTTCTCCTCTCATCTTTCATAAATCCCCTCTCAACCAAAATAGCTAGAGTCCACTCCTCCCCAATTCTCATCTCTGAGAATACCGTGGTAGCTTTTATGGTTGTGCTCAATTGGTATTCGAGGGATTTTACATGAAGATTGGTTTCTACAAAGGTAAAGGTTATGAACCCTATTTTAATCCTTCTGTAAATTGTTAAAAGCATGTTGTATTAATTTTGTTGAATGCATAATTTTTGTTCTGTATATGTAAAATCTTGGGAATTGGGACGATTCGCTTCCGCTTATAGTCCCACAGGGATCCTTCACATATAACACTAGGAAAGCTACTGAACTGCTGATATTCTTTTTGTATACACAAGGTTTATCAACATTTTGATCAAAGCCATAAGATTTGATCGCGGTATCAATGTTCTAAGATTGAGAAGCTTGCCTCAGTACATAAATGGACTGATTAAACCTACAAACCTTTTCCTCTTAACCTTGGGTTATGAATCCTTCGGGATGCTCTATATAAATGGTCTCCTCAAGATTACCATTAAGAAAGGCAGTCTTGACGTCCATTTATCAAATCTCATAGTCATAATATGAGACAATGTTTATAGTAAGTCAAATCTAATAGATTTCAGTATGGCAACAGGTGAGAAAGTCTCCTTATAGTCAACTTCCTTAACTTGGGCGTTAGAGCGATGCACGCGGACGATTGCATAGCTACTTGCGAGGGTGCATGATGAGCTAGCTGATAGTGCTAGACGTTGAATGAGAGCATGAGCACTAGACGATGAGCCAGAGTGAGAGTTAGACAATGGGCGCAAAGTTAGACGATTGGGGCTTTGCGTGCGTGTAGGCCAGGATAGAGTTGAGTGTAAGGTGCTGGCTACTCAGTGTGCATTAAAGCTATGGAGTATGGCTGGGTGTGCGTTGGTCAAGCTTGGCATGCGATGAGTAGATCTTGCATTGGTCAGGCTTTGCAAAGTTGAAAAGGCTGAAGTTGCGATGATGATTGAAGCCGAGAGGAGGCCAAGGCACAAAGCACACACGTTGGAATAGGTTTGCGTGAGAACTATGGTGTGCGTTGAACCTAGTTGAAAGCATGCATTGATAGTAGGTGAAGTAATTAGTCTTAAACCACCGATTAAGGGGCACCAACTATCCTAATCTCGATAACTAAGTCCACTTGAGCTGAAGATGTCATGTTAAGCATTTATGATAAATGGTGGGAGGCAGTATAAAAGGGAGGATGAACTTCAAAAGGTCAGTTTGAACAATTCCTTCGTGAAAATTGAGAGTTCTTAGTGTCATTGGATCTTTCTATGAGTCTAGTTTCAGAAGCAGTGCTATCAAAAAAGGATCTCACTGGAATAAGGCCGGAGAAGGAAGAAAGTGACAAAAGATTCAGTTCACGGGTGAACTCAGGCCGTTGATGAAGAATTGAGGCTTTAGGACGAACTAAAAAGATTTTGAAGCTGAAATTTTAAGGTAAACTTTCTAAGACAATTATAAACAAGTTTATAGAAGAAAATTTCCTGAGATGTACTTTAGAGGTTGAGTTATTAATGAAGAAATTCGAATCTAGAATTCTATGAACAAGCAGGCAGCTACTTGGGTTGAGTAAGCTGGCAGCTCACAGTAGGCGCTCGGGTAGACTAAGGGTGGAGCACCCTTATGCGTTTAACCTGTTGTATGGGTTGAGGGGTCTTACGTTGAAGTCTTGGACACAGAGATGCCTATGTGATTGACCATGTACGAAAAAAGGAACACTTAGAGCATGTATTGGTTGCATAGTAGGAATGTGTTAGTGAGGTGTGTTGCTCGCATAGCAAGAACCTAAATCTCAAGGAAATTTCTAAGTGCTTAACCTATAGCTAGGTATGCGTTTGAGTGAAGGTCTTCTACGGGAAGGCTAAACGCAAGTTTAACTGAAAGTTAATCTCTAAAGGGAGACCATTGCTAGTAACTAAATATATGTTTTGTGTCCACATGATTAACACCATTGCTAGAAGCATATCAACCTTTAAGGAGTATCCCTAAAGTTGTGAGTGACTAAGTATTTATAATATTCTTAAGAATCCATGATTTTAAGAAAGATTATTCTCATGCTAGCTATTTTACAAAGTAGTTTTCCAAGCAAACTATAAGTTTATGTTCTCAAACGCATTCCATGTATGAAAGAATGTTGTAAAACTATTTATGTGTATTCATATGCACAAAGCATGCGTTAGTACCTTTAAAGAATGTTACTATGCGTTTAGGTATACATGCTTTAAAGAGTAAGTCTTAGTATGACTAATGTTACTTCAGGATCGATACTAAAGGACTTGGAGAAGGTATCCAAGCAATAGTACCTAAGGTATGACGATACTTAGTTATAACCACATGCACGTCTGTAGTTTGACGTCGAGGGATTGAGCAAAAGGGTTCTCTCTTGACTAAGGCTTGACGTTGGGACTTAACCATAGCAGGGTTACTCTAAACTAAGGTCAGTTAAATGTTTTATGATGATAACAACTTTACATGTTTAATGCTTGGAAAGTTTACATTTCAGTACAAGGTTACTGTAAAAACTTATGTTTCATTATGATCTATTTATTGAAACTTAAGCATGAGAACCTGTTTTCTTTCTTGATTCACTCGCTAGGCTAGTAGCTCACTCCATTTTTCAAATGTTTTCTTTCCCCAGGTAGCGGTCAAATCCTCCGAAGATAGCTCTGCATCTCCTCTGCCACTTAAAGTCAGAAGTTCTAGTAACCAGTCAGCTAGGTGGTTACTGTAAATATTTGTATACATGTTGTAGTTGTTGCATGTAGGGACTAAGTTTAAGAGTTGGGACTTATAAGACTTGTGTTGTAAACTCTGTAAATGTTTTGTGTTTAATGGTTAATGTTTATTTGGCCTTAGTGGCAACCACTGTGTTTGAGATTGCTTGTTGTTATCAGATTATTTAAAAAGTTTTAATAGGCAGTAAGTGTCATAAAAGGGTTGATAACTGTTGCAGTCATATCCTTGCTTGGGCTAAGGGAGTAGTCTAGAAGAGTAGTCTTGAAGGTTCAATAAATTCCTTGGAAAGTTCATTCAATACAACCTTACTGCGGAGCTTGTGCTCCCTTATGTGGTCTTCTTCTAAAAAAGTCGACACAAACACGTTATTTTCTTTAAAGTCGAAGAAGTAACCACCTCTCATTCCTTTGAAGTAACCTACAAATAGGCATAATTTTATACGAGATTCTAGTTTCTTAGGATTTTCCTCAAGCACATGTGCTAGGAAACCCTAGATTCTGAATGACATAAACTAGATTTACGACCATTCTATAACTCCAAAGGTGTTTTTATAACACTTTTGGATGGAACCCAGTTCAAAATATATGTTGTAGTCTGTAATGCAAAACCCCAAAACGAATCAGGTAAGTAAGCATAACTCATCATAGACCGAACCATGTCTAACAGGGTTCAATTTCTTCTTTTTGATAACCATTCTATTGAGGTATACCAGGTGCTGAGAGTTGGGATACAATTCCATGCTCTATCAAATAGTTCTAGAATGTTAGATAAAAAAAACACTTTCTACCTCGATCAAATCAAAATGTCTTAATTGTTCTATTTAATGCATTTTCAACTTTAGTTTTGAATTCTTTAAACTTTTCAAAAAATTCAGACTTATGTTGCATTAAATAAACATACTCATATCTTGAATAATCATCATTAAAGGTGATGAAATATTCAAAACCTCCCCTTGCTTTGACATTCATCGAACTATAAAGGTCTGAATGTACCAGCTCTAGAAGTTATTTGGTCCTGTGACCTTTTCCAGTAAAAGGTCTTTTAGTCATTTTGCCTTCAAGGCATGACTCACACACAAGTAAAGATTTTTTTTCTAACTCGCTTAGAAATCCATTCTTTACTAATCTCTCAATCCTATTGAGATTGATGTGTCATAATCTCAAGTACCACAGTTGAGCATTTTCTTTAGGAGAAATTTTAAGTCTTTTATCTCAAGTTACCGCAGTTTTAAACATTTCAATGTTATGGAGGGCTTTAATTGCTAAGGTCTTAGCATATAAAGATTATTTTCCAGTTCAGCAAAACAAATATTGACACCATTCTTTCAAATAAATAATTTGTTTACAGAGAAATTTATACAATAATTTTGTTCTAATAAACACTTCACAGAAATTAAGTTCCTCTTAAAACTAGGAACTACATATACATTTTTTAGAAAAATATATCTATTCTGTAAAGTTAACTGGAGACCTCTCACTACCACTATTGAGACGACGTCCCCAGTTCCAACCGCATTGTCATCTCTCAGCTTCCAGTTGTCGCCAAGAACTAATTCCCTTAAATGAAGACAAGCGTGGTTAGTCGCGCCCGAATCATTTATCCAGGCTGAATCATCATTCTCCATTAAAAAAAATTTCAAAACAAGTAAATCGTATTTACCTTGTTTTGCCTTCTTCTTTTCCACCAAGTATTTGGGACAGAACCTCTTCCAATGTCTCTCCTGGTTGCAATGACAACATATTCCCTTTGCAACCTTGACTTTCTTGCCCTTTTAGACAGCAGCTGGTGGGTTAGCTTTCCCCTTTCCACCTCTTTCCTGATTACAAAGGCACATACTTTGTCCCAGAGGTTGAACCTCTATGGAACTTCTTAGAAGATGAAGCAACATTTGCTTCACCCTTCTATTACTTAGTTTTCATTAAGGACTAGAAGGTCTGTAGCTCATTGAGCAAGTAAGTCAGGTTGTAGTCAATACTGTTCATCACAGCATTGCTATAGAACTGTAGAAAATTTTCAAGTAAAGATTTTAGAATGAAGTTAACCTGACTGGCTTCATTGATGATGGCCTCATTCATCTCTGCCACGTTGAAGTGGACCATCATGTTGAGAACATGTTGTCGAACAAATGTCCCTTTTTGCATATGAGCATTGATGATGTGTTTTAAAGTATGTGCTTGAGCTGTGCGGATGGTTGTTCGAACATTCCCATCAAGGACTCCATAATCTCACGAGCTATGAGTATGGGCTCATGCTTCTTGATCAAGACTTCAGAAAGGCTTGCCAAGATGTATGCTCGGGTCCTTTCGTTTGCCCGTGTCCATCGCTTGTATGCTTTTCAAACATTTGGCACAACATTCAGAGTTGGAATGGGTGAACAGTCCTCCATAAAGATAAAACGAAGGTCATTAATGATAAGGATTGTGTTGATCGTATTTTTCCACGAAGTGTAATTTTCGCCTGTTTGTTTGTCAGCAGGGAGTAAATTTAAGGTAGCGGAAGTCATGTTGAAAAGATTATTGAAATCATACAAATTATTTATAATTAGTCTAATTGCATTAAACTATCAAGATAACCAATCAATTTTTAGCAAAATAGTCTAATGTACCCTAAGTGACATCTATTTTGCAGTGATGTTTCAGTGAGGTAGAACAAAGTCACCGTAGGGTGATCAGGTGCCCCTTCACTGAAATGAAACAATCTCAACTAATAGACAGAACAACTACTTGTTACTGTCACAATTAGTCACCATTGTTCGGTCCAGAATTTATTAAACTTGCTTAACAATTCTTGTAAGTGTAATCCCTCATTTTAGATCCTAGAGTTTCGCCTCAATGAGCCAACCGTAGGGAAGAACTGATTGGGACATGAAACTAAAGTAACCCTATCCAATGCTGGAGTTTAAATAAAGCGTCATGCAAAAATTCCATCATATAAGAGGACACTCAAGATGCCATGAGGTCGTGCACGAAACTTTAATTCAAACTAATGATAGAGATCGAGGGATGTGTTGTCATACATCCCACTCCCACTTACTATAAACGCTCTCTCCATTCACCTTGGTATTGATTTATACAAATGTCATCTGTAGGGGGACACTCAAAGTGCCTCGAGGCCGAGTATAGATCTCACAGTGTGAACTTTTAAGGAGATACGTGAAGAGGAAAAATGAAGTATCATATGCCCCATTTTCCTCCCACTGAATGTTTTACCTAGGGGTGTTACATTTCCGTCAACTTAAATACCTCAGCCTAGACAGAACTAGCCTTAGACAAGAGGTCCATTATAGATATATTTGTTACAATGTCAATCTTTTATTAAGAATCAATTTAATCCTATTAAACCGATTAAAAGATTAAACTTAAATTTCTAATCTTATTAGAAATGTGATCTTAGATCTATCTTAATCATGTTTTTAAACAATTTTAGAAAATGATTTTAACTTACGGCTTTCATGAAATTTTGAATTATCAATTTTAATTTCTAATTTCATTTAGCTATAACCATTATAAATAAATTAAACAAATTAAAAGATACATTGCATGCTTTGACATACTTTAGTAAATTATAATATTTATAAATTATCTAAGGTAGTGTCATGCTTTATGTAAATTCATTTCATTACTAACATATATAACATTTATATAAATAGTTAATGAAAAAAATTATAGCATACATCCATACATTCATTGAACCATATATTATAATAATTATAATATAAATGATGCATGGATATGCTATTAATGCATGCATGCATATATTATAACATTTATACTATATGATTCATGAGCATGCTATATTAAGCTTCCAACAACCGAAACATAGGGAATCTGTCTCATCTTTTCAACCTCTTGGAGTGTCTTAGGACATTGATCCTTAGACAAAACAATTCCATGCCTAAAGGGTAATAAACCCTCTTGGAATCTTGTACCTGATCAACATTTGATCAATGTACGATGCCTGAGATAAATCTTTTATTTGGAATTGGGTGGCTAACCACTTCTTAATGTCAGTCAGAAAACCTACATCATTCCCAATGAGTAGGATATCATCCACATACAGTACTAGGAAAGCTACTGAGTTGATGATCTTATTGTAAACACAAGGCTCATCAACATTCTGATCAAAGCCAAACGATTTTACCGCACTGTCAAATCTAATGTTACACGATCTAGACACTTGTTTCAGCCCATAAATGGACCTACTAAGCTTGTAAACTCTTTGCTCTTGATTTGGAACAATGAACCCCTCTGGTTGAGCCATATAGATGGTCTCCTCAAGATTATCATTAAGAAAGGCAGTCTTGACGTCCATTTGCCATAACTCATAATCATAAAATATAGCTAAGGACAGGAGTATCCTGATAGACTTCAACATGACAATAGGTGTGAAAGTTTCCTCATAGTCCACTCCCTCGATCTGGGTATAATCCTTTGCCACTTGTCTAGCCTTAAAGGTTTGCACCTTTCCATCTACACCTCATTTTCGCTTGTAGATTCACTTACACCCTATAGGTTTTACCCCATTAGGCTGATCCACAAATTATCAGATTTTATTGAAGTACGTAGACTCAATTTCCTGGTTCGTAGCTTTAATCCACTCACCTTTGTCAACATCCTCTATTTCTTGCTTATAAGATAATGGATCCTCGACCCCATCATCAGAAATGATGTTTTGGGCTTCAGTCAAATCCATGTAGTGTTCTGGTGGGTTTATAACCCTTCCACTACGTTGAGGCGGTCTCAACTCTTGAGATGGTTGACTAGATGTACCGACCTCAACAATTCTTGTTGATCTATCGATCTGTTCAACAACTGTTGTTGAACCCTTAGTAGTCTCACTAGAAATCTCATGTAAAACAAGCTTACTTCATGAATTATGATCCCTAATGTAGTCTTCTTCCAAGAAGATAGCATTTGTAGAAACAAACACTTTATTCTCACTATGATCATAGAAGTATCCACCCCTCGTATTCCTTGGGTAACCTACAAAGAGGCAAAATTTCGAACGCGGTTCATACTTCTTTGGGTTAGTCATATGCACATGGACCGGACACCCCCAAATCCTGAAGTGGCGTAAACTACTTTTACGGCCTCTCCACAGCTCAAAAGGTGTTTCATAAACACTTTTCGAGGGAACGTTGTTTAAAATGTAACATGCAGTCTCCACTGCAAATCCCCAAAACGAGTCTGGAAGATGAGCATAACTCATCATAGACCGAACCATGTCTAACAAGATTCTGTTTCTCTTTTCTGATACACCATTCTGCTAAGGTGCACTTGGGGCTGAGAGTTGGGACGTAATTCCATGTCCTATCATATAGTTCTGGAATTTGAAGTTTATATACTCTCCACCACGAGTAGAACGTAGTGTTTTTATCTTCTTACCTAACAAGTTTTCAACTTCAGCCTTATACTCCTTGAACTTGTCAAGGGCTTCAAACTTATGTTGCATTAGGTAGACATACCCGTACCTTGAATAATCATCTATGAAAGAGATAAAATATTCATACCCACCTCGAGCCCTAACACTCATCAGACCATAGAGGTCTTAATGTATAAACTCCAAGGTTTCCTTGGCTCTATAATCTTTTCCAGTAAAATGTCGTTTTGTCATCTTGCCTTCAAGACATGATTCACACATCGACAAAGAGTTTTCTTCTAAACTCTTTAGAAGTCCACATTTCACCAACTTCTCAATCCTATTAAGGTTGATGTGACCTAACCTTAGATGCCAAAGATGGGCGTTTTCCTTAGGAGAAACTTTTGGTCTTTTAGCTGTTGTCGTCGTACTGAACATTTCAGTATTAAACAAGGCTTTTATGACTAATGGCCTTAGTACATACAAGTTATTTTCCATTGAACCAAAATCAATCTCCCTAGCATTCTTGAAAATAAACACTTTACTCTCTGAAAAAGAGACGGTATAACCTTGTTCAATGAGACAAGAAATCGAGATTAAGTTCCCCATGGTAACGTTTGCCAGGAATTGAATCCTTGGTATGAAGAATTGACGTGATTAGTAGCATCCGAATCAAGGATCCAGGCAGAATCATCATTCTCTACCAAACACGTCTCCAAGACCAATAAATCACATTTACTATATTTTGACTTCCTCCTCTTTTGAAGAGTAGTGGGATCAGTATCAAAACCTAAAAAAGCTCCAAGTTCCATGTCAGAGAACACTTCTCGTCGATGAACTTCAACAGAGTCAGCAACACTTGCTTTCTCTTTCTAGAGGTTATCTTGGGAACTGAAACTACTAGTTTCTTTGTCATCCATCCCTCTGTGCTCGAAAAGTGAGAACTGACGTTCAAACAATTTTAGCAACGAGTCTATGATCTCACGTGCAATGACCATATTCTCAACCCTTTTAGCCAAAACATTTGGTATGCTATCCAAAATGTGAAGTTGGGCCAATGAGTTAGCCTTCATCTACACCTTATATGCATTTCGAAGACTTCGCGGTGCATCAAGGGTCGGGACTTGAGGACACTCCTCAACCATGACAAACTCGAGGCCGTTTACCAAGAAATATGTTTTAACAGACTCTTTACACTGTATGAAATCAGTCAAACTAGAGGCATTTAATAGAAAATCAAACATGTTGCTGAAAAAATAAACACATTGACCTACATTAGGTTTTAAGCAAATACTCATTGAAAAACATACAATATCCAATATGGTTTAGCAAAACTAACATGAACCCCGTGTGACATCTAGTTTTGTAATGAAACTTTAAAGGTTTAGGACAACAGCCGCTGAAGAATGGTCAATTTATCCCTCCTCTAAATTGAGACATTTTGAACCAGTCAATAATACCAGAACAACTTTTGCTTCTATAACGACTAGTCATCATTGATTTGGTCAAGAAATCATTAACTGGCTTAACAATTTTCCGTAAGTGTGACCTGTCATTTTAGGCCCTAGAGTTCCACCCCAATTAGCCAATCCGAAGGGAAAAAATCCGATTGGGGCAAAAACTAAAGTGACCCTATCCATTTCTATAGTTCACCTTGATATTGACCAACTGTACAAAACCCATCTGAAGGGGGATGCTCCCAAGGCGCTACGAGGGAGTGCAAGAATGATCTAACGGTGCGAACCAATGAAGAAGACCGCAGGACATGTTGACACACACCCTTCACCCACTTACTATAAACACTCTCTCCGTCCACCTTGATATTGACTCATGAAAACACCATCCGAAGGGGGATGCACTTAGGGCACCACGAGACCAAGCATGAATCTCACGACATTAATTTTCAGGGAGAAACGTGAATGGAATCATTGACATATCATATATATCTCTTCCTCCGACTAATTATTTTATAACCTAGGGTTTAGTTTACTTGGAAAAAACACGGCTAAAAATTTTAACTAAGTGACATTTTAGGTTTTCCCAAGAGTAACTTTTACCTTGGAAAGTTGAACAACTTTTGATCATCATCCATTAAACGCTTTAACGAAGTCTTTGATCAACTGTCGCATGCTTGTAGAAAATCCATCTAATTCACCTTTCCAGGTAGGTTCCCAGGTAGGGGTGTTCCGTTTCCATCGGCTAGAGTACCCCAGCATAACAAAACTCGCCTTAGGCAAAAGGTCTCTTATAGATAAATTTAATACAATTTTAATCTTTTATACCAATCAATTTAATCCTATTAAACTGACTTAAAAAGATTAAACTAGGTCTATCTCAATCCAATTTTAAAACCCTTTGAAAATATGAGTTCGCCTAAGTTCGCATGCAACTCTTTCTTATTGATTTTAGTTATAACTTCCATTATAACACTTATAACAGAAACAACCAAAACCATCCACAACGCGAACCAAACACATACAAGGCATTCATAACTTTTACAAACAAGCCTAAGTGTCATACTCCATGCATTGTTCATTCGTTGCTACTTTTATATAACACTTATATAACCAAGCAACGAACCAAGAAAACATGCTTCTATTTACCCTTATACTATAACTCTTATAATATAAAGATGATGCATGAATATGCTTACTGCATGCATAAATATAAATTTTATATTTCATAATGCATGTGCATGCTTTCTCGTAATTTCATCATGCAATATTATAACACTTATAATATACGATATATGAATAAATGCACAACCTAAGGTGGGTTTCAAATCTATATATCATACACTATAGATGATATGCTCAATCGTGTAGTAAATGGTAGCCTATCGTATAGACAATGCCACACGATCGATTAGTTACGATCAGCTGAATGAACTATCGTATAGTCAATGTGCACGATCGTTTAGTCTCTCTACTAGCTATCGCTTAGTGAAACACTTTCACTTGATAGCTTTCACAGCGAGTTATTTCCAAATTGAGTAACTCTTAATTTTAGGAAAACATTTTTCCTTTTATCTCATGTTACCATAAAATCATTAATAACCTCCCACTCAATTGGTTATTAGAGAAAAAGAGATAATTATCAAATAATTAATATTATTATAAATAAATATGATAACCAACTTACCATATTATATTTATAACCTATAGTTTTAATATTTCATCTCATGAACATATAAACCATAGTTTTTTTCTATTTTATGATATTTAATGTAAATCATATTTACATTAATCCTCCATTTGGTGTGTCTCATACATCACACCAATTACTTGTCAATTTGAACATTTCAAATCAATCTCAAGAACTAATTCTCAACTTGAATCCATTGAGCTACCAAGGGGACCTTATGAACCTGTAGCTTGAAACTCCAACGGTACATGAATAACTGACTAAACTCTTTAGTCACGAGATCCACCATCCATTAACTGCTAGGCACTCCACTAAAGACCGACAGCTGTACTCTTCTCACTACAGATATATTTCTGTGTCCATATCAACCAATCAACAGTGCAATAACCCTTCACATATCGCTCGTAAGTATAGTCGGGCCAATTTATCGTTATGCCCTTGTAGTTACATCTAACTTCTTAAGTACCACTGATTCCTCTAATGAACATAAGTCATAGTCCTACTATGCCTGAGTCCTCTCTTCCAAAGAGAGGATGTGGCCAATATGTTCAAGACCCAAAATCAGCCCTTAAGAGAGCAATCTATCTACTTACCCCTGCATCGGGGAGGGAGTGGATTCCATCTTGTGTAACTGTGTTCCCAACTCCCCAATCAACCAAATCCCCGAAAAGGTAGGGTTGTTGAATTGGCAATCTGGCTACTCTCACCTATACTAATGAAAGGATCACCCTCAAAGGTAGGAGTTCCCAAAACACTCAGGATTAAGGTCATGTCACCTATAGTCGTTTAAGTGAGATGTAAATCTCAAGTATCAACAGC
The DNA here is from genome assembly GCF_027475165.1 of Benincasa hispida. Taxonomy (NCBI): domain Eukaryota; kingdom Viridiplantae; phylum Streptophyta; class Magnoliopsida; order Cucurbitales; family Cucurbitaceae; genus Benincasa; species Benincasa hispida. The sequence goes on from NC_143486.1 coordinate 69,136,639, forward strand.
GTTATATTAAGAGGTGAATCATTTAATAATCTGGTCTTATACAAACTCTTTGTATAAGACACTGTCGCTTGCATGTCTCCACATTAATGGTCAGGATCAGACAATCTGTAGTAGTTCATAACACTTGTAAACCTCTACAAAGCGGGTCGTATTCGTAGTGTCACCAGGATAAGGTATCCCTCATTTATCCTTATGCTACAAACCTATTTAGGTTATTATTTAAGGTGATCCACTTGTATTTCTCATATACATGCTTAAGTTTACATACAATAACCACGGATTTTTGTTTATTGGATATGAGTAAATGCAAAATAAAATAATTCTTATTTTATTCATAACAGTGTGTACAAAGTTTACAAACCACGAGACTCCGGGAGAATTAGGACACCAATCCTAACAATTCGAACATTCTGCCTTCTAATGTTGAGCAAGCGTTAAACTTAAGCTTATTGGGAGCGTTGCAACGCTTGGTAAAGCAGCAGACTTCACTCATTTGTCATTTGATCAATTTAGCTTATAACTTCGCCATTTTAGCTCCCTTTTGTCTCGAACACTTAATCTGACTGCTTGTACACTCAAATCCTACAAAATGATTAATTTAGCCAAATTAAGTAGCTAAACAACCATGAGTTAAATGGAAACAGATTCCCTTTGCAACCTTAGCTTTGGACAGCACCTGGTGGGTTCGCTTTCCTCTTTCCACCTTTCTTCTTCTTCCATTTTTTGGTGTCAGAAGAAGAAGGCACAAACTTTGTCCTAGAGGTCGAACCTTTGTGAAACTTCTTAGTGGATGAAATAACATTTGCTTCACCCTTCTATTCTTTAGTTTTCATAAAGGATTGGAAGGTCTGTAACTCGTTGAGCAAGGTGGCTAAGTTGTCCTCAATCCTGTTCATAACAATATTGCAACTGAACTATAGGAAACTTTCAGGTAAAGATTCTAGAATAAAGCTAACCTGGGCTTCATCGATGATGGACTCATTCATCTTCTCCACGTTGAAGTGGATCATCATGTTGAGAACGTGTTCTCGAACAAATGTCCCTTTTTGCATACGTACATTGAAGATGTGTTTTAGAGCGTCGTGCCTGAGCTGACGGTTGTCCGAACATTCCATTAAGGACTCCATAATCTCAAGAGTTGTGAGTATGGGCTCTAGAATTTGTTAAACTCGCTTAACAATTCTTGTAAGTGTAACCCCTCATTTTAGGTCCTAAAGTTCCGCCCCAATGAGCCAACCGTAGGGAAAAACTGATTAGGACCTGAAACTAAAGTAACCCTATCCATTGCTGGAGTTTGAATAGAGTGTCATGCAAAAATGTCATCCTATAGTAGGACACTCAATGTGTCATGAGGCCATGTACGAAACTTTACTTTAAACTAATGATAGAGACCGAGGGATGTGTTGTCACACGTCCCTGCTCCCACTTACTATAAACACTCTCTCCATTCACCTTGATATTGATTTATCCAAATGTCAACCTTAGAGGGACACTTAAGGTGCCTCGAGGCCGAGTATAGATCTCATAGTGTGTATTTTTAGGGCGATATGTGAAGAGGAAAAATGAAGTAGCATATACCCCATTTTCCTCCCACTGAATGTTTTACTTAGGGTTAATTAACTTAGAAAAATCTGACTACTGATTTTAACTAAGTGATTGTTTAATTTGTCCAAAAACAACACTTGCTTTGGATAGTTAAAGAATTTTGATTAAGGTCTATTAAACACTTTACAAACTTTAATCAAATATTGCATGCTTGTAACACATCTATCTAATTCACCTTTCCAGGTAAGTTCTCAAGTAGGGGTGTTCCGTTTCAGTCAACTTAAATACCTCAGCCTAGACAGAACTAGTCTTAGACAAAAGATCCATTATAAATACATTTGTTACAATGTTAATCTTTTATTAATAATCAATTTAATCCTATTAATTCGATTAAAAGATTAAACTTAAATTTCTAATCTCATTAGAAATATGATCTTAGGTCTATATGAATCATGTTTTTAAACAATTTTAAAAAATGATTTTAACCTACGATTTCAAGAAATTCTGAATTATCAATTTTAATTTCTAATTTCATTTAATTATAACCATTATAAATAAATTAAAAAAATTAAAACATACATTGCACGTTTTGACATACTTTAGTAAATTATAACATTTATAACACTTCTTCAAATAGGTTTTTCAACAAAAATCTCTTCAATGCATCCCCGATTTCCACTTCAAAATTGAAGTTTATATTGCATGACACTCAAGCAACAAACCTTCTACATGAATTCCAGCTCAAGTTTGAGAATTTGAGCTATAAAAATAATGGAACCACGAAATGAATTGCTAGGTTGAAGAAGTGGGAAATTCCCACTTTTCAAATTTTCAAATTTTCAAATTTTTATTTCAATTTTGAAACTTATCCAAAATTAAAATTAAAAATTAACTTTTCAATTTTAATTCTTTAATTAAAATTGAGTTTTATTAATTTTACAAAAATTAATTCAATAATTAATTTTTCTAATAAAATTAATAATTAATAATTAATCAAACAATTTAATTACTTCTAATTAATTTAATATCAAATATCAAATTAATTAATCATCAATTCCACTACCATGAATCCCTATTCATGAATTTAATTTTTAAATCATATTTAAATATTAACAAATTCTCCAATTTCGTTTAATTCCAAAATTAAACTTGTAATTATATCACATATAATTACAAATTCCCTTAATTTTAATTTGAACGTTTCAAATCAACTTATCACGCTACTCTAAGGCTAATTCATTTGTGAGCTAGTAGGGGGACCTAGTGGACCTACAAATCATGAGCTCTAACAATCCGAGATTAATTGGCTAAACTCTTTACACTGAATTAATCCTCATTCGTTAACTATCGGGTCACTCCACTAAAGCTCGTAGTAGCACTTCCCTCACTGTAGATATATTGTGTCCACTCGATATAACCATGATTAGTAAGTTAACCCTTCACAGGTTTTTCGTAATAATGGTTGGGTCAAAAGGCTATTTTACCCCCGAGATTACCTCTTGTTCCTTAAGTCCCACTAATTCTCTAATGAACAATGGGTTTGTGATCCGATCATCAAACCGAGTCCCTCTCGGGCCAATGAGATGATGGGGCCTCTTGTTCAATACCCGGAGTCAACATTTAAGGGAACAACCTCTCTACTATCCTTGAAAGCGAGCAGAAGTGACTTCCATCTTGCACCCTATGTCCCCAACTATCTACCTGGTCTTACCCCTAAAATGGGAGGCTTATTGAGCTTGCGTTGTTGAGTCAACCCTCACCTATGCAAATCTAAGGATAATCCTAAATAAACGTGAGTTCATAGTTAGCTCAGGATTAAGGTCAAGTTACCTAGGTCATCGATTTGAAATAGTCAGTCTTAAACAGTAAACTGCATTATAAATTAAGAGTGACTTATTTCTTGGTTCGATCTTACATAAACTCATTGTACAGGATGCTCCCATTCCTCATGTCACTACATTTACAAATTAGGATCTCTTCATCTGTAGCACTTTACAACTCCTTGTAACAACTACAGAATGGGTCGCATCCGATAGTGTTACCAGAATAAGGCATCCAACCTTATTCATATACTATAGATCATTTAGACTATTTACTCGAACCTGATCCACTCTGATGTCTCCACATAAAGTTCAAATACTCATGTAATAGCCATGGATCTTTTAGTTTATTGGATTTATTGTAAGAGTATATCGCATGCAATAGAAGCAACAAGGATCAATAAGCACTCTAATTCATTAATTTTGGCAGAAACTAAAGCATGCTCATCTAAATAAGAGGGTTCGAAGTCATACCTTTATAGAACTCTTTAAGATCTTGATTCTCAGCTATTGTCTTCTCTGAAACTGACTGTGAACCACCTCAAGATCTTCCCCACTATCCTCTTGGAGCTTTAGAATGAGTTGTGGGACTCAAAAACAACTTGAATGAAAGGAATCTTGGAGAGAAGCTCACTGCTACTACCCACTTGAGAAACAATTTCTTCAACCTGAATTTTTCTGTGAAAATTCTTTGAATGCATGCCTCAATTCCACTCCAATCTTCTTTATTTATTGCAGGCTATCATGCAAATAAGATGGTTGCATGAGATGCAGCTCATGCTTAGAGTTATTGAAGCAAATGTATAATGGGTTTTGTGTGAGCCAGTTGAAGATGATAATGGAAAAAGTCATTTTTCCATTTTGTGTAAATTTTCCAATTTTCCAATTTTTCATCAAATGATTTCAAAATCAATTTGATTTTAAAATTGAAAATATTATTAATTTTGTAAAATTAATCTCATGAATTAATTTTATAATAAAATTAATAAATAATTATTTAAATAATTCAATTAATTCTAATTAAGTTAATATCAAATATTAAATTAATTTTTACACAAATCCACCTTCATATATTTAAATATAAATTCTCCTATTCTGTTTAATTCTAATTTGAACGTTTCAAATTAACTTATCATGCTACTCTAAAGTTAATTCATTTACGAGCTAGTAGAGGGACCTCGCGGACCTACAGATCATGGGCTCCAACGATCCAAGATTAGTTGGCTAAACTTATTATACCGAATTAACCCCTATTCATTAAATAATGAGTCACTCCATTAAATCCCATAGTTGAACTCCTCTCACTGTAGATATATTATGTCCACTTGATATAACCATGATCAGTAAATCGATCTTTCACAGGTCGTTCGTAGTCACAGCTAGGTCAAGATCACCGTTTTACCCCTGTGAATACATCTCGTTCCTTATGTTCCTACTGACCCTCTAATGAACAATTTTGATTCATAATACTTATGAATCAAGTCATTTCTCAATCAAGAGAAGACGAGGCCCCAATTGTTCAAGACCTGAAATCAGTACTTAATCAGGTAGGAGTGAATTCCATCTTGCAGGGCTATATCCCCAACTATTCATTCGGTCTTATCCCCAAAATGGAAGGCTTATTGAGCAGTGCTATTGGACTACTCTCACCCATGTAGATCAAAGGATAATCCCGAACAAATAGGAGTTCAAAACTAGCTCAGGATTAAGATCGAGTTAATCTAGGTTACTAAATAATGAAATAGTCAGTTTTAACAGTAAACAGTCGTTAGAAAGAAAAGTGATTATTTTCATGGTCCAGTCTATATGCAAACTCACATAGGATGTCTCCACTCACATGATTCTACATGAATGTTCTGTGGATCACATCATTTGTATTACCTACAAAATGGGTCGCATCCAATGTTGTTACTAGGATGAGATACCCAATTTCATCCATATACTTATTAGACCATTTAGGCTATATACTATTAACTTGATCCTATTTATGTCACCACATAAAGTTAAAGTATTCACACAATAGCCATGGATATGTTTATTGAATTTTCATAATAGAATCCAAAATCAACTTTATTGAATAAATTACTCAATAATATTTTATTGATAAATAGAATATTTAACACAAACTGTGAGTTCTAGGACATTCTCAACATTTTTTCTAAAATGAAATAAGCAATTCATATATTCAATACAAATTTATTGAATTAAACTTCAATAACAACTTTTTTGATTTATAGAATGAGTTTATTGTTTATAAACCATGAGTTTCAGGACACAAAATCCAACACATACTATATTAATTAACTCATGCATATCATATATTATAACACTTATAATATAAAGGATGCATGATATTAAATGAATAACCTATGTTGGGATTTAATACTATATGACATACAATATGACATATATATATAAATAAAAATCATACATCAAATGCATAATTAATAAACAAAAATTATTGGACCAGGATTGGACATTAAATAAAATAATTAAATTAATATAACTCTTATATTAATCTAATTAAGCAAAGAATCTAACTATTACAAGAAATTTATTCATCCGATTCGAAATAGATGAATCGGGCTTTGAACCACTCGAACCAGACCAGGAATCAGTTCAGATGAACCAAAACAACTCAAACCGGAGAACCCATGAACTGAACTGGACCAGCATACCACAAACCACGCGTGAATTGGAGCTTAACCGCGTGAAAACTCTGTCTTGGAGAGTCACGACGCTATGCCAGCGTCGCGATGCTACGAAGTTTTCCTTTGTTTGCCGCATCGTAGCGTCGCGACGCTACTGTACAGTTTCGAACTCTTTCAAAACTCTTCCGATTTTCACCTCAAAATCTCCCAAAAATGGTCGGAAACAACCATGAACGACTCAAAGACAAACAATACGGACTCGATAGCAAAAAAAAAAAAAAAAGCCCCAAAACATGGGGCCTTTACATACCAAAAGTAAATTCAAAGCAATAAAAATAGTGCCAATGTTGAAATTATCTAACAATTTCAAAACAAACGTCACATGAATAATTTGACAGATTGTTTAAATCCCACTATTAACTGTAAAAACAATTCTGAAATTTTGGAAAAAATTGGGCCATAAATGCAACTTTGATACCAATTGAAGGATCCCTGTGAAGGGTTCGTAGTAGAAGCGGATCGTCCCAATTCCCAAAATTTCACATAATTCTAAATTTTATAGTAAACATACATTACATCTAAAATCTACAGCAAGGTTTAAAATCCTTACCTTTAAAGAATAGTCGTCAATGGATTCCCTCGATCTGATAAACACCACCACGAATGGCTACCTCAATATTCTCTGGATGAGAATCTAGGAGGAATGGGGCTCTGGCTATTTTGGTTGAGAGGGAATTAAGAAAGAGGAGCGGAGAAAAAATACTGTGATCTCTCTGTGAGATTTTTCCTTTTCTCTGTCTTTGTATCTTTTCACCACCCAGGGAGGAGAAAACGTAAAAACTAATTCTCCACTACAGGATGTGGAGAGAAAGAAGGGGAGAGGGAGTTACAACTCCCTCCCATTAATTATTTTAAAAATAATTAAAATAATTTAATTTAATTTAAAAAGAAAACTTAATTTATTTTAATGAATAATATATATATTATATATATATATATATATATATATATATATATATATATATTAAACTATATATTATGTCAAATATAAAATATAACTTATAGTTTATATATTGTATCAAATACAATATAACCTATAGTTTATTTTCTCTCAACAATGACATTTAATATAAATCACATTTACATTAAATTTAATAATATGAATCCAATTCATATAATTAATATTTGAACTATATTCAAATATTTATTTCCTCTCATTAATATTATAATGTATCAAATACATTGTAGTAATTATACCATATATAATTAAATTTTAATTAATTATATCGTATATAATTAATTTCCTCAATTAATTTGAACAATTCAAATAAATCCAAAAATTGATTCTCATTAAATCTCGTTGAGCTATCAAGGGGACCTCATAAACCTGTAGCTTGAAGCTCCAACGGTAAGTGCATAATTAATTAAACTCTTTAATTAAATTATTCACCATCCATTAACTCTCAAGCACTCAACTAAAGACCGATAGTTGCACTCTTCGCAATACATATATATTTTTATGTCCATTGGATATATCCAATCAACAATACAATGACCATTCACAAATTACTCGTAAGTACAACTGGGCCAATATTACCATTTTGCCCCTGTAGTTACATTTAACTCCTTAAGTACTACTGATTCTTCTAATGAACAATAAATCATAGTTCAACTATGACCAAATCCCTCTTGGTCCAGAAGAGGGTATGACACCACATTGTTCAAGCCCCGGAATCAGCCCATAAAGGAGCGATTTATCTACTTCCTCTGACATTGGGGAAGGAGTAAATTCCCTCTTATGTAGCTGTGTTCCCACTCCCCAATCAAACGAATCCTCAAAATGGTAAGCATATTGAATTGACAATCTAGCCACTCTCGCTCATACAAATCAAAGGACCGCCTTAATAAACTCGTACACAACTCACTCAGGATTCAGGTCATGTTACCTATGGTCATCCTAGTGAAATGTAAGTCTCTATTATGAACGATTGTAACGTCTACAAAGTGGGTCATACTCGTAGTGTCACCAGGATAAAGTATCCAGCCTTATCCATCTACTATAGACCATTTAGGTTATCACTTAAACATGATCCATCCGTATATCTCTACATACATGTTTAAGCTACAAGATAACCTTGGATGTTAATTTATTTATTTGTGGTTAATATAACTAATTTTGAAATAAAACATCACATATTTTATTACATAAATAAAATGTTTGTACAATACAATTACAAACTAGGATCTTACAAGATTTAGGGCATCAACCCTAACACTTGGGATGTAAATTCACCAGCATTATCAAGACGAGTGGTCTTAATTGTATAATCATAAAATTAGGTTCTTAACTTAATTATTTGAGCAAGTAATCATGCAAATGCAAGATTTCAACTTGATAATAAGCACACTTGTGACCATCTGCTGGATGCATCTATTATTACCATAAAATATCTAAATGGTTCACTTGGGGGGCTAATAGGTCCACATATATCACCATGAATTCGTTCTAAAAATGTAAAGATTCAATTCCCACTTTAGCTAGTGATGGTCTAATTATCAATTTTCCTTGAGAGCAAATATCACAAGATAATGAACTAGATTGAAGAATCTCTTGGCTCTTCAATGGGTGTCAATTTGAATTCTCAATAATTCTTTTCATCATTATAGATCCTGAATGATCGAATCAGTCATGCCAAATTGTAAATATGTCTTGATTCATGAACTTCAGGTTCATTGTTACATATGTTTCTGATGGAACACACAAGCATGCAACGGAAGCAAACAGAATCAATAAGCACTTTAATTACATTTAATTTGAGTTCTAAAACATACTATTTCTGAAATTCAAAAGAGGGTTTATAGAAGTACATACCTTTGATGATTTCTCACAAATCCAAGCTGCTCTTCACTCCAAATCAACTAAAAATCGATAGTGAACAACCAAGAGATCTTCTCCACTATTCTCAACTTTGAATTTGAGTGGTGGAACTCGAATTTGAGTGAATATGGTGAAGGATATTGACGGTTCTTGTGAGGAAGAAGATGAAGTTGCAGAAACTCTTTTCAGCTCAAGAACCACTATCTTTCTTCTTCAAAATTTAGAGTTTTTATTGAATCTCAGCATGCAAGCATTCCTAAACCATCAAATGGCCAGCACCTACTTCTCAATTCAAGTAGAATTGATGTCTTTGTACATGAAAAGCACCTCATGCTTGAGAAAAGTGGGGGAAAAAAAACACTTTCTCAAATTTCAAATTTACAAATTCATGATTTCCAAAGTTTCTAATTAATTCTAAATTAATTAAAATAATTTGATTAATTCTCAAATAATCAACTTCAAAAATTTCAAAAAAAAAATCTCAAATTGATTTTAAAATTGGAAATAATTTGTTTTTAATTAATTAAATATATTTAATTAATTAATTAATTTAATATCAAATATTAAGTTAATCACACTAATACTAAACATGAATCCTATTCATGTAATTAATTTAATATCAAATAAAATAAATTGAAAATAATTTATTTTTAATTAATTAAATATATTTAATTAATTAATTAATTTAATATCAAATATTTAGATATTATAAACTCTCCAATTTCAATTATATCAAATATAATTATACAAACCCTAATTTAGAATTTGAACATATCCAAATTCAAACCCTAATTTCAATTTGAACATTTCAAATTGACATTATTCCAAATTCACTTAATTTGATAATTTAAGGTATTCATGTTTTACGAGCTAGTAGAGAGACCTTATGAACCTATAGATCATGAGCTCCAACGGTTAAGATTAAATGGCTAAAACTCTTTAGACCAAATTAATCAGAATTCGTTAACTATCAAGTCACGCCACTATAGCTCAATAGTTGCACTCTCCTCACTGTAGATATATTTGTATCCACATGATTTAACCATAACTAATAAGTCGACCCTTCACAGGTTGTTCGTAATAACGGCTGGGTCAAAATGTTGTTTTACCCCCAATATTACGTCTTATTTCTTAAATTCCTACTGATTCTCTAATGAACAATTGGTTTATGATCTAATCACTAAACCGGATCCCTCTCAGGCCAATGAGAGGATGGGGCCCTTTGTTCAAGACCTGGATTCAGTACTTAAGAGAACAAATTTTCATCTATCCCTAAATCGAGTAGCCATGAATTCCATCTTGCACCTTATGTCCCCAGCTATCTACTCGGTCTTACCCCTGAAATGGGAGGCTTATTGAGCTGGCGCTGTTCAGCCAATCCTCACGCATGCAAATCTAAGGATAATCCCGAATAGACAAAAGTTCATAGTTAACTCAGGATTAAGATCAAGTTACCTAGGTCATCTAAGCGAAATAGTTAGTCTTAAACAGTAAATAGCGTTAAAAAGTAAGAGTGACTTATTTCTTCGTCCAATCTTATGCAAACTCATTACATAGGACGCCCCCACTCCTTATGTCAATACATGAACGAATTTGGATCACTTCTTTTGTAGTATCTTTACAACAACTTGTAACAGCTACAGAGTAGGCCGCATCCAATAGAGTTACCAGAGTAAGGTACCTAACCTTAATCATGTACTATAGACCATTTTGGTTATTTACTTGTACTTTGATCCATCTTTATGTCTCTACATAAAGTTCAAGTATTCATGTAATAGTCATGGATCTTAGTTTATGGATTTAGACTTTATGGATGCAACTAATAGATTCAATACCTTTATTGAAAAAATGTTGAATAACATCTTTTATTGATAATAGAATATGTTTAATTTTTTACAAACTGCGAGTTTTAGGACATAAAACCCAACAATACTCCCACTTGGACTAAAACTCCAGTGGATCAATATATACAAATATATAATGTTGAGTTACACTGAGAGAACAAAAAGTATAAATACAATAAACTAGAGCATTAGGTACCCATAAATTCTCTCACTTTCCCTAGTGATAAATATCTCGTAGACCTAGTCCTACTAGGTGACCCTCGAACACTTTACCCGAGAGGGCCTTTGTAAATGGATTAGCTAAGTTGTCTTGTGAGGCTATCTGCGTGACGATCACGTCTCCTCTGTGTATAATCTCCCTGATGAGATGGTACTTTTGCTCGATGTACTTTCCTCGTTTATGGCTTCAAGGTTCCTTTGAATTTTCAATTGCTCCATTGTTGTCACAATAGAGGATGACAAGTAGGTACATATTAGAAACTACTTCCAAGTCAGTCAGGAACTTTCTAAGACATATTGCTTCTTTTGCTGCTTCACTTGCAACTACATACTTAACTTCCATTAGTGATCAATAATACAACTCTGCTTAATGCTTCTCCATACAATTGCTTCTCCATTCAGAGTGAATACTGACCCCGAAGTCGATTTCCTAAAATCAATATCGGTTTGGAAGTCAGAATCAGTATATTCAGTAAGGATCAGATCCTCAGCAATATACACGAACATATAATCTCTCCTTCTCCGAAGATACTTGAGAATGTTCTTAATGGAAGTCCAATGATCATATCTAGGATTTGACTGAAATCTGCTCAATATTCCAACGGCATAGCATATATCGAGACGAGTACACAACATTGCATACATTAAACTCCCTACTGCGGATGGATATGGAATTAGTTTCATATCCTCAACCTCTTAATGTATCTTAGGACTTTGTTCCTTAGACAGATGAATTCCATGTCTAAAAGGAATCGATCCTTTCTTGGAATTTTGCATTTTATATCTAGACAACATCTTGTTTATATAAGATGTTGAGATAATGCTAATGTTCTGTTTTTGCGGTTCCGAACTATTTGGATCCCAAGAACATACTATGGTTCTCCCAAATATTTCATTTGGAATTGCGTAGCCAACCATCTCTTAACGTCAGCTAGAAATTCTACTTATTTCCTATGAGTAGAATATCATCAACATACAACACCAGAAAGGCGACAGTTTTGTTAACAATTTTCTTGTAAACACAAGGTTCATCAACATTTTCTTGAAATCCATAAGATTTGATCGTAGTGTCAAATCATATATTCTAGGATCTAGATGCTTCTTTCAACCCATAAATGGACCGATTAAGTTTGTAAACCTTTTGCTCTTGACCCTGGTCAATAAACCCTTCTGGTTGAAACATATAGATACTTTCTTCAAGATAGACATTCAAAAAGACTTTCTTGACATCCATTTGCCATATTTCATAATCATCAAATGTAGTTATGGACGAGTATTCTAATTGACTTTATCCTGCCAACCAGAGAGAAGGTTTCTTTATAGTCTACCCCCTCTTTTTGGGTAAACTCTTTTGCCACAAGTCTTGCTTTTTAGGTTTGTACCTTACCAGCTTGGTCTCGTTTCCTTTTGTAGATCCATTTGCAACCGATGGGTTTTACCCCTCCAGGTTGATCTGCAAGATCTTAGACATAATTGAAATATATAAATTCCATTTAAAGGTCCATGGCTTTAATCCATTGGTCTTTATCCACATCATTCATTGCTTGTTTGAAAGTCAATGGATCTTCTAAGCCATCATCTGGTATGATGACTTGAGTTTCAATTAAACCCATGTACCGGCCAGGCTGTTGCACAATCCTCCCACTACAACGAGGCATTTTTTAACTCTTGAGAAGGATGTGAAGTACAAAATTCATCAATAACTCTTGTCTATGCATCTGTCGTTTCTCGGGACATTTCTTCTATTACTAGCTTACTGCGAGATTGATGATTCTTCATGTAGTCTTCCTCTAGGAAGGTTGCATTTGTCGATACAAGTACCTTATCTTCCTGAGGATCGTAAAAGAAACCACACTTCGTTTCTTTAGGGTAGCCTACAAATAACCGTACTTTTGAATGACATTCCAACTTTTTAAGATTTTACACCAACACGAGTGCAAGGCAACCCTAAATTCTGAATTGACATAAATTTCCTTTACGTCCTCTCCAAAGCTCGTAAAGTGTTTTTGAAACACTTTTCGAGGGAACCATGTTCAAAATATACACTGCAGTTTCAACTACGTGTCCAAGAAAGAATTTGGCAACTGAGTATAACTCATCATGGAACAAACCATGTCCAATAAGGTTCTGTTTCTCCTTTCTGCCACACCATTTTGCTAAGATGTGTCAGGGGCTATGAGTTGAGACTGGATTCCATGTTCTATCAAATAATTCTGGAATTCTAAGTCCATCGATCTGTTCGAAGTGTTTTAATCTTTTTACCTAATTGGTTTTCAACCTCAGCATTATATTCTTTGAACTTTTCAAATGTTTCAAACTTTTGGTGCATTAGGTAAATAAGCCCATACCTAGAATAGTCATCAACGAAGCTGATGAAATATTCATAGCCTCCATTAGCTCTAACATTCATAGGACCACAAAGGTCTGAATGTACCAACTCCAAGGGTTCTTTGGCTTTAAGGCCTTTTCCAGAAAAAAAATCTTTTAGTCATTTCACCCTGAAGACAGGATTCACAAGGTGGTAATGAACTGTCTTCTAACTTATTTAGATGACCATTCGTAACCAATCTCTCAATTCCGTTGAAATTTATGTGACTCGGTCTCAAGTGCCAAAGATAGACATTTGGAGAAACTTTCATTTTCTTATGAGTCTCAACAGTTTTAAACATCTCTATGTTCAATACAACTCTAACCTTAGTCGGTTTTAACAAATGCAAGTTATTTTCTAATTTTGCAGAAAAAATTTGGTTATTTCTTGTATTGATGAACACTTCATTATTTTTTAGAGAAACTTTATAATTTTGTTCTAGCAAACAAGAAATAGATATCAGATTCCTTTTCATAGAAGGAATGTAATAAGCATTTTTCAGATAAATGTATTTATCTCCTATAAATAAATTTATATCTCTCGCTGCTTTAGCTGAAACAACCTCCCCGGTCCTTACCTTAAAGATTGTTTCACCTTCTATCAACTGTCTCTAGGAACTTGTTTCCTGTGAGAAAGTACAGACATGATTAGCGGCAACTAAATCAATTATCCAGGTTTTATTGTTTTCCACTAAGCATGCTTAGATAACAAGTAAATCATATTTATCTTGTTGTTCGAATTTTGCATTTTCATCTATATTGTTCAAAACTTTAGATGTGTTGGAAGATAGAGGACAATCCTCTGTTAAAACTCTTTTGAAGATATAAACCACTAGTAATTTGTTTGTTGATTCGATTTTATTGTTAACTAATTCGAAAGTGAGTCTTCTAGAAGAATTCGACATGCTGAAAAATTTAAACAAATTCTAATTAGTAAATTGCAACTAAATCCAAAATCAAGTTTTATCAAAACAAGAATAATGTATCCATAACAATTATTTATTTACAACGATACTATAGTGAGTCAGAATACGTGCTACTAAGGGACAGTTAGATACTCCTTCGCTAGAGCAAACAATTTTGACTAAACACTATCCCATAATTGAAGGATCTCATATTGAGAGTTCCATGAGCGCGTTCGGATCGCTCCAATCTCACCGTGACCAAAATATAACATTATATATTCAACACATACAGTTATGCAAATAATCTCTAATTAACGACATGCTACGAACAATAAAATAACAAAGGGAGATAGAGTTCCATACCAGTTGAAGACTATTTTCAAACTTCAGAACCACAACGCAGCGGAAACCCTCCAAGTGATCTACCAACGCCCGATGGAAACGTCAACTGCAGCAGCACGATCAACTCGAACTCACGACCGCAACAGCGATGACACCACCACTAGTGAGCCTCGGGTATTCTCGGAGTGAAAACCCAAAGGGTAGGCTTTAGTGAATTTGGTAAAGGACGGAGGAACAACAAGTCGTGTAAGCGATAAGCAAGTGGGAGAGAAAACGATGCTATCGTATAGCAGAAATGCTTATCATCTAGAGGAGCTATACAATCGTGTAGGATTTTCTGAACGATCGTTTAGGAAAAGGTATACAATCGTTTAGCTAAATCGATACACTATACGATCGTTTAGAGAAACTATCCGATCATCTAGGCGACAGTGTGCGATCAATTAGCGCGGGGTGGACAATCGTCTAGACAGAGATGTGACTATCATATAGGCTCTTGAGCGATCGTCTTCTTTCACCAACACGCGCTTCACGAATTCTCTTTGGGCGGATGAACGACGATCGATTGCACAATTTCAAAAATGAAAACTTTTTTCATTTTAACTCATCGGTTACCATAATCGATGTTGTCCACTAACCCACGTCCGAACGTGATATTAGGATTAATTATCATATAATTAATCAATTAATTAATTAATTAATATAATCATATTATATTTATATCCTATAGTTTGATATCACATATTTACTATAGTATTTTCTCCTCTACTTGATATAAATCATATTTATATCTAATTTCCTCCAAAATAATGTATCTCATACATTTGCGAATTATATCATATATAATTAACCAGTCCAATTATATCATATATAATAGAACTTTCTCTTGTCAATTTGAACATTTCAAATTAACCCAAATACTGGATATCGACTTTTATCCAAGCTACCCAAGGGACCTAATGGACATGTGGCTCGAAGCTCCAACGGTACGTGAATAGCTGACTAAACTCTTTAACCACGAGATCCACCATCCGTTAACTGTCAGTGATTCTACTAAAGACCAACAGCTGAACTCTTTTTACCACAGATATATTTCTGTGTCCATCGAATATAATCAATCATGAGTACGATGACCCTTCATAGATGCTCGTAAGTACAGCTTGGCCAAATTACCGTTATGCACCTGGAGTTACATCTCACTCCTTAAGTACTACTGGTTCCTCTGATGAACAATACAACATAGTCCAACTATGTGTGAACACCTCTCGGGCCAAGAGAAGGTGTGTGGCGCCACATCGTTCAAGTCCAGAAATCAGCTCTTAAGGGAGTTATCTATCTACTTACCCCTGCCTCGGGAAAGGAGTGAATTCCATCTTGTATAGCTGAGTTCCCAGCTCCCAAATGAGACGAATCCCGAAAATGGTAGGTTTGAATCGGCGAACTAGCCACTCGCACCCATACAAATCAAAGGACCACCCTCAATGGCAGGAGTTCTCTACTCACTCAGGATTGAGGTCATGTTACCTATGGTCGTCCTAGTGAAGTGAAGTCTCTGTCATAAACGGTGTTATATAACGAGACGTTAACACTTCATGGTCAGGTCTTATACAAACTCTTTTTATAGGACACCCTCACTCGCATGTCCCCAACACGAATGATCAAGATCAGACCATCTGTGACAAGTCACAACACTTGTGACCATTCCACCAAGCGGGTCGCGTCCATAGCGTTACCAGGATAAGGTTTCCCTCCTTTATCCATATACTACAGACCATTTTGGTTCAAGACATAATCCACTTGTATATCACCACATACATGCTTGAGTCACATACAGATAACCAGGGATTTATGTTTATTGGTTTGTGGTAAAGCAAATAAAACAATTAACTTAGCAAAATATAAGATGTGAATTAAATATCATATATTAACAACACAAGCGTTCGTACAACCTATTTACAAACTACAAGACATGAGACTTTAGGGCATCTTGATATTAACCAAGGGATATGCTGTCGTACTTCCCGCTCCCATTTACTATGAACACTCTCTCCATTCACCTTGATATTGACCAACCCAAACACCATCCATTGGTGGACACGCCAAAGGTGTCGGAAGGCCAAGGATAGATCTCACGGTGTACGGTGTGGACTATTTAAGAGAAACGTGAAAGGTTTAAGTGAAGCATCTTATGCCCCAAGTACCTCCCACTGAATGTTCTACTTAGGGATTCATTAACCTAGACTATTCGGCTACTGATTTTAGTCTAAGTCACCTTTTAAAACTCTACTCATAAACAACGTTTGTCTATGAAATATGAACAAGTTCAAGTAGTCACATTTAAACACTTTAATGAATTGTCCTTAACTTGCCTGCATGCATCAAACCTATCTAATTCACCTTTCCAGGTAAGTTCCCATATAGGGGTGTTACGTTTCCGTCAACTTAAATACCCCAGCCAAGACAGAACCTGCCTTAGACAAAAGGTCTCTTATAGATAGATTTGCTATATTTTAACCTTTTATTAGCCAATTTAATCCTATTAAACTGATTAAAAGATTAAAGCCTTAGAGTTGCTAATCATATTAGAACCGTGATCTTAGGTCTATGTGATCCAAGTTTTAACACTTTAAAACCATGAATTAAACCTAAGTGAGCATGCATTTCTTTCTTATTTCTTTTAGTTCTAATTTCTCTTTAACTTTTAAAAAGAAACAACTAAAACCATTGCGCACAACGAGGCGTTTATAATATTTATAAAATAACCTATGTGTCATGCTTCATGCAATGTCCGATCATTACTATATATAACTTTTATATATCGTCTAACAACCAAGCAAACATGCTATCATTCACCCTTATACTATAACAATTATAATATAAAGATGATGCATGTCAATTCTTTTTATGCATGCATAAATATAAATCTTATATATATAATGCATGAGCATGCTCTTATATAATTAAATCATGTTTCTCTAAATTATAACAATTATAATAAAGAGATGATGCATGACCATTACATAACCTAAGGTAGGATTTACTATATGTGCATACCATATGACATATAAAAAGTATATATCGCATGTAACAAGTAAAGGATTAATGGACCGAGATGAGCCTTTACCAAAAATCGGAATGAAAAAATCCTATCTATTACATTTTTCATCGAGCAAACCGATTCACAGGTGAACTAGGTCTTGAACCGCCATGAGGTCTTCATCGAGTAGTAAACCCCAGTAGGTAGACGATCATTCAGCACGCACTAGACGATAGAAGCATAAGTAAACGATCGTGTAGACGACGATAAGGCTGTGAAGCCTGATCGTCTATGCGATCGTGTAACGTGACGATAGGTAAACGATTTAACTTGCGTTACTAAGCGATCGTTTAGTCAGTTACTAAGCGATGAAGCTTGCTGACCTAAACGATCGTCTAGCGTGCGCACTTTAAACGATACGCGAGCATCTCATCGTCTACACGATGCGTGCAACCAGGTAAAGATTTACCTTGCGATGCTAAGCGATCGTTTAGTAAGTTACTAAGCGATGAAGCCTGCTGACCTAAACGATCGTCAGCGCGCGCGCGTTAAGCGATCTACGAGCATCTCATCATCTACACGATGCGTGCAACCAGGTAAACGATTTATCTTGTGATGCTAAGCGATCATTTAGTCAGTTATAAGCGATGAAGCTTGCTGACCTAAACGATCGTCTAGCGTGCGCACGTTAAACGATACTCAGCGATCACGTACTCGATCGTTAACATGATACGATAAACTCTTGATTGCATACCCCATCATTTAACTGATGCGTTTAACAGCGATCGTGTACTCCTTCATCTTTACGATGCGATCAACAGCGATCGCATATAACAACTTCTGCACGATGCGATCAACCCTAGATTGCCTCCTTTCTCGAAGAACCGCAATGCTTGCCCAAATCGTGTACCACTCTTATGCAATGCTTGAACATATCTACTTCTTCGACGAACGACTCAAATTCAAACAAACTTTGAATACAGACTCGATAACGATTATTAATGCCCAAAAACGCAGGGGACTTTACAAACAACCGCAAACGTAAAAGGATCTAAATCAAACCGAGGCAAATCATCCTGAAAACATCCATTAATCTGTACATCCACAGCAAAATTTAACTATTAAACCAGTGTAGAAATGCACCCACCATAAATGTAAATCAAATTTCATTGCAACAAATGAAATCGGAGTATCAGAACCTGACTCTGATACCAATTGAGGGATCTCATTTCGTAGAGTTCCATGTACACATTCGGATCGCTCCGATCTCACTGTGACCAAAATACATATTATACATTCAATACAAACAGTTATGCAAACAAAAACTTAATTAATGGCATGCTAAGACAAAGATATAACAAGGGAAAAAGTGTCATACTAGTTGAAGACGTTTTTCACACTTCAGCACTCCAAGCAGCGAAACCCTACAAGTGATCTACCAACACCCAGCAGCAGCGTCAACAACAGCAACACAAACAACCGCACGAACACGAACGTCGTTGGGACGACACCACCACTAAAGAGCCCTGGGTATTCTCGAATCGTGTAGGCGATAAATAAGTGGGAGGGAGAAAGACATTGCAGACTGCTTATCATTTAGGAGAAGCTACACGATCATGTAGGATTTACTAAACGATCGTTTAGGAAAACATATATGATCGTTTAGAAAAATCGGCACACTATACGATTGTTTAGAGAAGCTATGCGATCGTGGAGGCGACAGTGTGCAATTGTTTAGGCACGAGGAAGACGATCGTTTAGGCGGAGAGTGCTATCGTATAGTCTCTCGATTTTCTTAAGTGATCGCTTAGAATGATCACCAGCGCGCGCTCTCAAAATCTTTTTGGGCGATTGACGGACGACGCAAAAATGAAAACTCTTTTCATTTTTATTTCATCGGTTACAATAACTGACTCATTTCCACTAACCCACGTCCAAACACGATTTTTGGATTAATTATCATATAATTAACCAACTAATTAATTAATTAATATAATCATATTATATTTTTATCCTATGGTTTGATATCACATATCTACTATAGTATTTTCTCCTCTACTTGATATAAATCATATTTATATCTAATTTCCTCCAAAATAATGTATCTCATACATTTAGCCAATTATATCATATATAATTAACCAGCCCAATTCTATCGTATATAATCGAACTTCCTCTTGTCAATTTGAACATTTCAAATTAACCTAAACACTGGTTCTTAACTTTATCCAAGCTACCCAGGGGACCTAGTGGACCTGTAGCTCGAAGCTCCAACAGTTCATGAATAGCTGACTAAACTCTTTAGCCACGAGATCCACCATCCGTTAACTGTCAAGTATTCCACTAAAGACCAACAACAGAACTCTCCTTACCACAGATATATTTCTGTGTCTATTGGATATAACCAATCATGAGTACGATGACCCTTCACATATGCTCATAAGTACAGCTGGGCCAAATTACCATTATGCCCATGTAGTTACATCTCACTCCTTAAGTACCACTGATTCCTCTAACAAACAATACAACATAGTCCAACTATGTGTGAACACCTCTCGGGCCAAGAGAAGGTGTGTGGCGCCACATCGTTCAAGCCCCGGAATCAGCTCTTAAGGGAGCTATCTATCTACTTATCCCTGCCTCAGGGAAAGAGTTAATTCCATCTTGTGTAACTGAGTTCCCAGCTCGCAAATCAGACGAATCCCCAAAATGGTAGGTTTGAATCGGCGACCTGGCCACTCACACCCATACAAATCAAAGGACTGCCCTCAATGGCAGGAGTACCCAATTCACTCAGGATTGAGGTCATGTTACCTTTGGTCATCTTAGTGAAGTGAAATCTCTATCATGAACGGTGTTATATAACGAGACGTTAACACTTCGTGATCAGGTCTTATACAAACTCTTTGTATATGACGCCCCCGCTCGCATGTCTCCAACATAAATGATCAAGATCAGACCATCTATGACAAGTCACAACACTTGTGACCATTCCACAAAGAGGGTTGCATCCGTAGCGTTACTAGGATAAGGTTTCCTTCCTATGTCCATATACTACAGATCATTTTGGTTATCACTCAAGACATGATCCACTTGTATGTTACCACATACATGCTTGAGTCACAAACAGATAACCAGGGATTTTATGTTTCTTGATTTGTGTAAAGCAAATAAAACAAGAAATTGAGCAAAAATACAAGATGTGAAGTAAATTTCATATATTAACAACACAAGCGTTCGTACAAACTGTTTACAAACTATAGGATACGAGACTTTAAGGCATCAACCCCAACATAAACTTCTATGAATCTTGCTGTGAACCACCTTAAAATCTTTCCCTCTATTCTCTTAGAGCTTTAAATTAAGTTATGGGACTCAAAATAAGCTTGAATGAAGGGAACTTGAGAAGAACTCACTACAACAACCCACTTGAAGAGCAACTTCTTAAACTCGAATTTTCCAACAAAAACTCTATAGATGCATGCCTCAATTCCACTCCAATCTTCTCTATTTATTGCAGGTCTTTCATGCAAAGAAGATGACTGCATGAGATACAGCCCATGCTTGGAGTTATTGAAGCCAAATTTAAGTGACTTTGGTGTAAGCTAGTTGAAGGTGTTAATGGAAAAATCCACAATTCCATTTTATGTTGTTTTTCAAACTTTCTTTTACCAAATGATTTCAAAAATTAAAAATATTATTAATTTTGCAAAATTAATTTTATAATAAAATTAATAAATAATTATTTAATTAATTTAATAAATTCTAATTACTTTAATATCAAATATTAAATTAATTTTACACAAATCTACCTTCATATATTTAAATCATATTTAAATATTAATTCTTCTATTCTGTTTAATTCTTAAAATTAGACGTGTAATTATATCTCATATAATTACTAATTCCTTTAATTCTAATTTGAATGTTTCAAATTAACTTATCACGCTACTCTAAAGATAATCCATTAACGAGCTAGTAGGGAGACCTCGCGGACCTATAGATCATATGCTCCAACGATATGAGATTAATTGGCTAAACTCATTCCACCGAAGTAACTCACATTAGTTAACTAATGAATCACTCCACTAAAGTCCATAGTTCAACTCCCCTCACTGTAGATATATTATGTCCACTCGATATAACCATGATCAGTAAGTCGATCTTTCACAGGTCTTCGTAATTACAGCTGGGTCAAGATCATCATTTTACCCCTGTGAATACATCTCGTTCCTTAAGTTCCCACTGACCTTCTAATGAACACCAACTTGATTCATAATACTTATGAATCAAGTTCTTTCTCTATCATGAGAAGGCGGGGCCCCGATTGTTCAAGACCTGGAATTAGTACTTAAGAGAGCAACCTATCTACTAACCCTAAATCGGGTAGAAGTGAATTCCATCTTGTAAGGCTATGTCCCCAGCTATTCGTTGGACTACTCTCACCCATACAGATCAAAGGATAATCCCGAATAAATAGTAGTTCGTAGTTAGCTAGATCGAGTTATCCTAGGTTACTTAAGATGAAATAGTCAGTTTTAACAGTAAACGATCGTTATAAAGAAAAGTGATTATTTCGTGATGCAGTCTATGTACAAACTCATTGCATACGATGCCCCCACTCACATATCTCTACATGAATGATCTGTGGATTACATCATTTGTATTACCTACAAAATGGGTTGCATCCAATAGTATTACCAGGATGAGATACTCAATTCCATTCATATACTTATTACACCATTTAGGCTATATACTATTAACTTGATCCTGTTTATGTCACCACATAAAGTTAAAGTATTCATACTATAGCCATGGATATGTTTATTGGATTTTCATAATAGAATGCAAAATCAACAACTTTATTGAATAAATTACTCAATAATATTTTATTGATAAATAGAATGTTGAACACGAATTGCGAGCTCTAAGACATTCCCAACAAGAACAACCTTTCTTCTATCCCTAAATCGGGTAGGCGTGAATTCTGTCTTGCACCCTATGACCTCAGCTATTTACCCGATCTTACCCCTGAAATGGGAGGCTTATTGAGTCGGCGTTACTGAGCCAACCCCCACCCATGCAAATCTAAGGATAATCTCGAATAAACAGGAGTTCATAGTTAGCTCAGGATTAAGATCGAGTTACCTAGGTCATCGAAGCGAAATAGTTAGTCTTAAACAGTAAACAACATTATAAAGTAAGAGTGACTTATTTCTTGGTCCGATCTTATGCAAACTCATTGCGTAGGACACCCTCACTTCTCATGTTATTACATGAACAAATCTGGATCACTTCGTTTGTAGTATCTTTACAACAACTTGTTACAGTATAGGGTAGGCCGTATCTAATAGTGTTACCAGAATAAGATACCCAACCTTAATCATATAATATAGACCGTTTTGGTTATTTACCATTTTTGGAGTTTGAGTTATTCTGAATCCTATGTTACAACCCTCCATGGGGATAGCCGTCGTTAAACGACTAGCAAGGGTTGTCTAAAGGAAACCAACAGGTGCAACATAGGAATCTCACTTACTATGAACTAACGAAAAAGACCGAGGACAGGTTGACACAAATCCTTCACCCACTTACTATGAACTACTTCCCCTATTCACCTTGTTATTGACTCATATAAACACTTTCCATATGGACCAAGGTGACACGAAGCATCATATGAATCACACAGTGTGAACTATGTGGAGACGTGGCAGTTTAAATCTATTTATCATATATTTGATTTATGTTTGAACGACTTCCTCTTATTCACCAGATTCCAAATTTATGCAAATACTTTTCGTATGGAGGTCACTCCCAGGGTGACACGAAGTAACGCTTAAATCTTGATTATGAACTCTTAGTGACATAAGAGCTAAAAATAACATGTCGTATATGTTATTAATCTCCCACTTAAGTGTTCTGATAACTTTATCATATATAAGTTATTAGACTCCCATTGAAGTGTTCTATTAATATGGGTAAAATTATACTTAGGTTCTTTTTGGCTAATTAAAACAACCCTAAGTCTAAGTGGTTTATTCAAGTATAACGCTTATAATTGGATTTTAACCTACAATGTCTAGTTGGTAAACCGTTTTATTACCTCACACCGCTCGCATACGCTTATAAAACTAGTTAACAAAATTCAATTATTCGACCATAATCCCCAGTTAGGAGGTGTTCCGTAGACCGTTAACTTAAGTACCTCCAACCTTAGACATGATTATCTACCGGTTGAGTTTGTAACTAGGTTTTACAAAATGTCAACCTATTTTAACTTATTAAAACGGGTGATTAACTTACGTGAGCATGCAGCTTATCTTCGTTATGGATTTTAATGTCTAACTCAATTTTATAACAACTTATAAAAATTAGACATGCTCTTACATCTACAACATGCATCAAAGGCATTCAAATTTAATATAACAGTTATATTGAATAACAGAAACCCTAAACATATACATAATGCATGTAACATGCTTCCTATGGTGGGTTATGCTCAGTTACCAAATTCTTTCTGGGAACACGTAGTTAAAACTGCCGTGTATATTTTGAACATAGTTCCCTCAAAGAGTGTTTCCGAAATACCTTACGAGCTCTAGTGAGGATGTAAAGGAAATTTACGTAACTTCAGAATTTAGGGTTGCCCAACACATGTGTTGATGCAAAATCCTAAAAAGTTGGAACGTCATTAAAAAAATATGCCTATTTGTACCCTAGTACTTCACATACTTCTCAAGAGAAACGATAAATACATCAACATAAGTTGTTGACAGAGTAGATCCATTAACAAGAATTATTGATGAAACTAGTACTTCACATACTTCTCAAGAGTTGAGAATGCCTCGTCGTAGTGGGAGGATTGTGCAACAGCCTGACCGGTACATGGGTTTAACTGAAACTCAAGTCATCATACCAGATGATGGCTGGAAGGATCCATTGTCTTTCAAACAAGCAATGAATGATGTGGATAAAAACCAATGGATTAAAGCCATGGACCTTGCAATGGAATCTATGTATTTCAATTCTGTATCGGATCTTGAAGATCAACCTGAAGAGGCAAAACCCATTGGTTGCAAATGGATCTACAAGAGAAAACGAGACCAAGCTGGTAAGGTATAGACCTACAAAGAAAGACTTGTGGCAAAAGGGTTTACCCAAATAGAGGGGGTAGACTATGAAAAAACTTTCTCTCCGATTGCCATGATAAAGTCAATTAGAATACTCTTGCCCATAGCTACATTTTATGATTATGAAATATGGCAAATAGATGTCAAGACAACCTTTCAGAATGACTATCTTGAAGAAAGTATCTATATATATCAACCATAAGGGTTTATTGAACAGAGTCAAGAACAAAAGGTTTGCAAACTTAATTGATCCATTTATGGGTTGAAACAAGCATCTAGATCCTGGAATATGCGATTTGAAATTACGATCAAATCTTATGACTTTGAACAAAATGTTGACGCCTTGTGTTTACAAGAAAATCGTTAACAAAACTGTCGCTTTTCTAGTGTTGTATGTTGATATTCTACTCATAGGACATGAAGTAGAATTTCTAGCTGACGTTAAAAGATGGCTGGCTACGCAATTCCAAATGAAATAATTGGGAGAAGCACAGTATTTTCTTAGGATCCAAATAGTTCAGAATCGCAAAAACAGAACATTAGCACTAGCTCAAGCATCTTATATAGACAAGATGTTGTCTAGATATCAAATTCAAAATTCCAAGAAAGGAACGTTGCCTTTCAGACATGGAATTCACCTATCTAAGGAACAAAGTTCTAAGACACCTCAAGAGGTTGAGGATATGAAACGAATTCCATATGCATCAGCGGTAGGGAGCTTGATGTATGCCATGTTGTGTACTCGTCCTGATATATGCTATGTAGTTGGAATAGTCAGCAAATTTTAGTCCAATCCCATATATGATCATTGGACTGCCATAAAGAACATTCTCAAGTATGTTCGGAGAATGAGAAATTATATGTTCGTGTATGGTACTAAGGATCTGATCCTTACTGGATACACTGATTCTGACTTCCAAACCGATATTGATTCTAGGAAATCGACTTTGGGGTCAGTGTTCACTCTGAATGGAGGAGCTTTGTATGGAGAAACATCAAGCAAAGTTGTATAGCATACTCTACAATGAAAGTTGAGTATGTAGACACAAGTAAAGCAGCAAAATAAGCAGTATGGCTCAGAAAGTTCTTGACTGACTTGGAAGTAGTTCCTAATATGCACCTGCCTATCACCCTCTATTGTGACAACAGTGAAGCTGTAACATCCCGAATTTTAGGAAATTTTAAGTTAATTATCTAAAATTATTGAGTTTAAATTTCTCTTTCATTTGAGAAATTGAGATTAAATTGAAATAATTGAAAAACTTTTATTGATTAAATTGAATTTAATTGATTAGATATTCGAACTGATTATCTTGAAAATATTGAATTTTACTTCCTTTTGTTTTGGGTTTTAGGGCCAACTTAAAAAAAATTAAAGAGATAATTAATTTCATGTGGTTTTGAATTGATTTAAATATTTGGAAGGATTTAATTTATATCAAATTGATGGATATTATGCCCTTTAATTTTGGTTTTTGAAGCCTAAATTAAGATAATTTAAAAAGTTAATTGATTTCTAAATTTAATAGA
The DNA here is from genome assembly GCF_027475165.1 of Benincasa hispida. Classification (NCBI taxonomy): domain Eukaryota; kingdom Viridiplantae; phylum Streptophyta; class Magnoliopsida; order Cucurbitales; family Cucurbitaceae; genus Benincasa; species Benincasa hispida. The sequence continues at coordinate 69,162,907 of NC_143486.1, forward strand.
ATCTTTGGAGATTTTGGAGATATTGTGATAAAATATTTTATTTATCTTTTCAAAATTTGAAACAAATAAAAGAATTGAGATTTTTTCGAAATCAAATGAGAGTGAAAAGAGGTCAAAAATTGGGGAGAAAGCAATTCAATTTTTAGCGACAACTTCCACAGAATTGTCGATTGCCGTAGTTTAAACCGTTGGATCATGCTCAAATTTGGTCAGTCTGTTCAAGACATATAGAGTTTTATTTTGAACGGTTGAATCATTGTTTGAAGCACTGGTTTTTTCGTAATCGCTGCTGAATAAAATCTGTAAAACTAGAAATTCCCCTTATCTCTCACAAACCTTCCTCATGCAAGACCCTCACTACTAGTCGCGAGCCTAAACAATTTATGTCGTCTGATAGCAACACTCGCTGCCTATCTATGGTAGCCACGAGCCGACGCACCACCAGCCACCACTGCCCGATCTTTGCCGGAATCTTGAGAAAAATCTTGAATTCAAGATTTGGAAGTTTTGAGGCATTGACCATCAAGCGAGAGACCATTTTTCATTTTGCAGAAAATTGTAGAGATTAGTAAGTTTTGGATAAGTTGTTGGTTGGTTATTCTTTTGGATTGAGAGTAATAGTGGAAAAATTAAGTTATTGATTTTGGATTTAATTCTTGATCAGATTGGCTAATTGAATCAAGTTTTGGAATTTGTCTTGGACCAAGCCACAACTTTGGGTTGATTCAAGTTTTCCAAAGGTTTTAAGGAATTATTTTCGTGGACTTTTGTGACTAAGTTGAGGTAAATGGTACTATTATCAGTGCCTTTGTACCAGGCAACCTAGTCTAGAATTATAAAGTTAACTAATGGACTCTTGAAGCATGATTTTGTCATTATGTTTTACTTGTTGCATGACAGTTATAAGTATTATGAGCATGTTCGAATTTCTAATCAGTACTAATATTATGTATGTGGTGCATGAATAAACCAATAGAGCGGTTTACTGTCTCGCCTTGACGCATGTTTTATTTCAGAGGACCTACGGGTCTAGTTTCATGTTTGACGATGTGCCTATGGGCTGCTAGAATGCGTGAGTCGAAAGGTTCACATTCGTGTTATTTTTCCATGTTTGATAGTGTGCCTACATGTCGCGGGACATGCGTGAGCCGACAGGTTTACGTTCATGTTACTTTTATTTTCATGTTTCACATTTGACGATGTGCCTACGGACCACTAGACATGCGTGAGCCGACAAATTTACGTTCATGTTATTTTCATGTTTAACGGCGAGCCTACGAGCCGCTAGACATGCGTGAGCCAATAGGTTTACGTTCATGTTGACGGTGTGCCTACGAGCTGCTAGACATACGTGAGTCGACGGGTTCACGTTTATGTTATTTTCATGTTTGACGGTGTGCCTACGAGTCGCTAGGCATGCGTATCAAGGCAAGATAGTACGTCTTTTGGTTTTCCTTTCATCATCAAAAATCGATGTAGCTATATGAGCCACGGGCTATTTTTCTTTGCTCGTGGATGCATAACCTGATCCCGGTAATGGGATCACTTACTGAGTATTTTATACTCAACCTTTCTTAATTTGTGTTTTTCAGGTAATGATAGGAACGGATCGTGGGTGACAAGAGGGACCTGTGATCGTGCCATATGGGACATGTAAATCGCTTCCGCTCAGTTTACGTTTTCAAGCTATTTAAAAGTTTTGATTTGAAACTCAATGTTGGTCAAAAATGTATTTATTTAAGTTATTTTTTTTCTTCATTATTTTAGGGGCCCCAAACAAAGGTTTTTCTTATTTGTTATTTATTGAAAATTTATTTTCCTCAATGGTCAAAATGTTTTGAATGTAAATGTGTAATTATGAGTAACGACCCTTATCAGAGTACTCAAAAGGTCAGGTCATTACAGGAGCAGTTGCAAATTCAAATGAACCTCAAAGCCATAAATAAGGAAAGCATATCGAGCAAAAGTACCATCTCATCAGAGAGATTGTACATAGAGGAGGTGTGATCGTCATGCAAATAGCCTCACAAGACAACTTAGCTGATCTATTTACAAAGACCCTCTCGGCTAAAGTGTTCGAGGGTCACCTAGTAGGACTAGGTCTACGAGATATTTATCACTAGGTCAAGTGGGAGAATTTATGGATATTTAATGCCCTGGTTTATTATATTTATTCTTTTTGTTCTCTCTGTGTAAATTCAATATTGTATATATTTGTATATATTGATTCACTAGAGTTTTATTCCAAGTGGGAGAATTGTTGGGTTTTCTGTCCTAAAACTCGCAATTTGTAAAAATTAAACATATTCTATTATCAAATAAAAGATGTTATTCAAAATTTCTTCAATAAAGGTATTGAATCTATTAATTGCATTCATAAAGACTAAATCCAATAAACTAAGATCCATGGCTATTATATGAATACTTGAACTTTATGTAGAAACATAGAGATGGATCAAGTTCGAGTAAATAACCAAAATGATCTATAGTATATGATTAAGGTTGGGTACCTTATTCTGGTAACACTATTGGATAAAGCCTACTTTGTAGCTGTTACAAGTTGTTATAAAGATACTACAAATAAAGTGATCTAGATTCGTTCATGTAATGACATGAGGAGTGGGGATGTCCCATGCAAAGAGTTTGTATAAGATCAAACCAAGAAATAAGTCACTCTTACTTTATAACGTTGTTTATTGTTTAAAACTGACTATTTCGTTTAGATGACCTAGGTAACTCGATCTTAATCTTGAGCTAACTATGAACTCCTGTTTATTCGGGATTATCCTTAGATTTGCATGGGTGAGGGTTGGCTCTATAGCGTCGGCTCAATAAGCCTCCCATTTCAGGGATAAGATCGGGTAGATAGTTGGGGACATAGGGTACAAGACGGAATTCACGCCTACTCGATTTAGGGATAGAGGAAAGGTTGTTCTCTTAAGTACTGAATCCAGGTCTTGAACAAGGGGCCTCACTCTCTCACTGGCCTGAAAGGGATCCGGTTTAGTGATTAAATCATAAATCAATTGTTCATTAAAGGATCAGTAGGAACTTAAGAAACAAGACGTAATATCAAAGGTGAAACAACATATTGACCCAACCGTTATTACGAACAACCTGTGAAGGATCGACTTACTACTTATGGTTAAATCATGTGGATACAAATATATCTACAGTGAGAAGAGTACAACTATTGAGCGTAATAACGGTGTGACTTGATAGTTAACTAATGCTGATTAATTTAGTCTAAAGAGTTTTAGCCAGTTAATCTTAATCGTTGGAGCTCTTGATCTGTAGGTCCATAAGGTCCTTCTACTAGCTCGTAAAACATGAACACCTTGAATTATTAAATTGAGTGAAATTGGAATGATATCAATTTGAAATGTTCAAATTGAAATTAGGGTTTGAATTTGGATAAGTTCAAATTCAAATTAGGGTTTTTATAAATTATATTTAATATAATTCTATTTAATATGTTTAAATTTTACAAACTGCAAGTTTTAGGAAATAAAACCCAACAAAAAAATTAGCTTTCAAAAACTTGCTTTTATTTATAGAATTTGACTAAGAGTTTAAGTGTTTTCTCTAACAATTGTGAAAACCATCATAAAAAAAATTGGGGAGGAAAGAAACATAATTTTAAAAATTGAAAACTAAAATCAAAGGCCCCGTTTGGTAACCATTTTGTTTTTGAAAATTAAGTATATGGACACTACTTCCACCTCCAAATTTCTTCTTTTGTTATCTACTTTTCACCAATGGTTTAAAACCAAGTCAAATTTTGAGAACTAAGGCCCTGTTTGGTAACCATTTGATTTTTTGTTTTTGTTTTGAAGAATTAAGCCTATTTCATCCACATTTCTTACAACGATTTGCATTTTTATTAAATACAATAGTTGAATTCTTAGCCAAATTTTAAAAACAAAAATAACTTGTTGAAAGCTAATTTTTTTAGTTCTCAAAATTTGGCTTGGTTTTTAAAAAAATGGTGAAAAGTAGATAACAAAGAAATAAATTTGGAGATGAAAGTACTGTTTATAGGCTTAATTTTAAAAAAACAAAGACTAAAAATAAAATGGTTACCAAACGGGGCCTAAAACAAGTAGCTTTCGAAAAATTATTTTTCTTTTTGGAATTTGGCTAAGAATTCAACCATTATACTTAAGAAAGATACAAATCATTGTAAGAAATGTAAATAATATAAGCTTTTTAAAACAAAAACAAAAACCAAATGGTTACTAAATGAGGCCTAAATTATTGAGGGTCAGTTTGTTTCACAAGTTTTCTCATGGGATTTCATACAAACATTTAATACCCTTTTGTTTTATAGAATTTCAATTTTTAAAATCCAAGATATTATTGTCCAAAGAACTTTAAAACCCATATTACATGGTTTTTTTAGTACCCTGAAAAAAATGTGGGATTTTTATGTATGAAGATAACCCGTAAAAATATAGTTTAATTAATAAATAAAATTAATATTAATTACTCATTATTATTAATTTTAATAAATTATTAAATATAAATATATTAACTAGACTTAATAAATTTCAACTAATATATTTACAATTAATATTTTATGCAATATTAACTATTTAATATAAATTACTATTATTATTATGATTATCAATATTCTAATTAATTTATAATAATTTAATTATTTTTAGTAATTACTTTAAATTAATTAATTATGTTTAATAAAGGTTTAATATAAAAGTATTCGTTTATTTTTATTTTTATTGATTAAATAATGCTAAATTTATTTGATGACTACAATAATTGATCTCTTGTATTTAATTAAGTAATTATTTAATTTTTGTTTCTATATACAAAATTGGTAAATTGAACACACATATTTAAGTTATAGACATTAATTATCCTGCATATCCAAATACAGACATTAATTATTCCCGACATTTAAAATCCAAACGTTCAAATCCTAGATATTTAATATCTATACCCATTAGACAATGTTTCCAATCCAAATGGGTCATAAGATCTTAGGTTCGGTTCGACAACTATTTGGTTTTTGAAAAGCGAGCTTATAAAAAAAATTTCACATTTAAATTTAATATTTCATTATCTACTTTTTGTTAATGTTTTAAAAGAACCAACCGAGTTTTGAAATTAAATATATATATATATTTAAAAAAAATTGCTAAGAATTCAACTCTACTAAATAAAAATATAAAACATTGTAAAAAATTGAGAAAAAATAGATACTAAAAAAATTGAGAAAAAATAGACGTAATTTTGATAAACGGAATGATTACTAGACTGGATTCAATTAAAATAATAGAGGATTTTGAACCAAAGAAGATTACATAAGTTGATTACTATTGAATTTATACCTAATTAGACAAAAAAACAAAAAACAATTGACGTTTATATATTAGTTTGTATAATTAATATTAATATATTTTGTTTGATATACATAATAATAATTGTTAAACTCTCTAACTCCGTGCTGGAAATATTTTATCTATTAAAATTGAATTTCCATTGACCAATAGTCTCCTCAAATAAAATAAAATAAAATAATAGAAGAAAATTATTATTGAATGAGAATTACGAATTCAAATTCAAAACGGAAAATACAAAAATCCATAGCGACCACCGGCGGGAAAAGTAGTAGCTTTTAATGTGAAGTGGTGGCAAGTGCTTTGACCAAATTGACCTCAGATGTGAACGTTGAACGGCGATTGCGGTGGGGTCATTTACGGAAACATGAAATGGAGCGGTTGTTACCGTCAGGTGGCGTTCCTAATAAATAGGGCGCTTCTCCTCTTTCTTTACTTAATTTTATAAATTTTAATTAAATATGTTTTTTCCAAAATAAATTACCTTCTACGTTCCTAAATTTTTTTGTATAATTTTTATTTGATTATTAAATCTTGAAATGTTAAAGCATTTAGTACTTAAATTTTTATTTTCGATTCAATTAGGTTTCGAGATTTAAAATAATAATAAAGGAAAATTTTAATAAGGATGAATAGGAGTACTAACAAAAATTAAAAAATCAAATCGATCCGATCCGATCCGATCCAATGGTTTGATTTGGTTTTTTAATATAAAATTAAACATATTGATTTGTATTTCGATAAAATAGAAAGGTAATGATTTAAATCGGTTTTTGAGGGTAATATACTTAAAAATAAACTCTAACATTAGGTATTTTTTAATATTTTAATTATTATGGTACATATATATTTGTTATTTAAAAAAAAAAAAAAAAGACCAATTATTATGACGCTGGTATGTTTTTAATTTAAAAAAGTGGCATGAAAAAAAATTAAATTTCAATGTATAGATAGATGTAAGAAATAGATCCTATTTTAACTTAAAATTACCAAAAAGAACCAACTCAAAATAAAAGCAAAAATAAAAATAAAAATTATGAAGAAAACAAGAAATACCAAAACTCGAGAACCAAATCGATAATAAATCAAACCAAATAAAAAGCAATTCATTGCCTTTGTTCTTTATTGGACATTGGTTTGGATTCATTCCTCATAAAACTATTTGTTTGGTTTGGTTCTTGATTAACCCCAAAATCGACAAAACCAAACTGATTATCTTCGCTAGTGATAAATATTAGCGAAGCTTAATTAATTGCAATTCCTTTAATTCTTTTAAGTTAATTAATAGATATTAATACTAAAAATAAAATGTAATTATTTAGTGAAAAATTGAAGTTAAAAAGTGCAAATCTTTGAACCAAATTGAAACAAACTAAAATCTCAAAGTTAAAATTATAACATTTTGAAACTTAAGAAAACTTAAAATTTATTGAGTAAATGTATAACATTTTAAAATTTAGAGACCAAATGAAAACTAGATCCAAAATTTAGTGATCTAAACAGTATTTTCAATTTTTTTTTATTTCGATGGTTAATTTTTAAAAAAAAAAAAAACAAAAACAAATAACTTCATTAATTAAGCCCAAAAATTCAAGGGGATAACAGAGGAAACAAGGTGATCTTCAATAAGCAACTCTATTGATACTTTATGGATTTAGTATTTGCGATTTAATTTTTATCTCATATGGTGTGATTTCAAACGTTTTAATTTGATATTTATAGCTTTTTCTTAGTTGGATTTATTTAGTTCCATTAAAGTTATTAATCATTTATATACAAAATTAGTAAGGTTCAATTATTATATTGATGTCAACATTGAAACTTGTAAAAATACAAGTTAGGGGATAAAATAAAACCATGTCCAAACTATAGAGAACACATGTGTAATTTAAATTTTATTCCTTTTGTCCCAGTTGCATTCTATAGAAATAATTGAATTTATTATTAATTTATATTATTTAAATTTTAGGTGAGCATAATTTTATTGGTCAAACCATTATAAACTCGATCAAAAAGTTAAAAGTTTAAATCTTCACTCTTATATAGGTCTAAATTTTTAAGAAGATAATGTGGTTTAAAACATGACATTTTTATGGTATTTTGAAAAATAATCTATTTTTCATCATATTTAAAAAAAAAAAAAAAAAAAAAATCTAGGACAACAATTGTATAAATAGAAGATTGAGCTTCTGACGTCAAAAAAAGAATGCATATAATTACCAGCGAACTAAGGCTACGTCCACACCGGTTGGAAGTAATTCATCAATAGTAATGTAAAAAGTGGATCCCAGTTTATTATTTTTATTGTTGTTTGTGCTTTCAGATGTGGGGTCCACCTTGAAATTTGTAATAAGTGTAATCTAATTGATGAATAAAAGGTGTTAAATCTGAAAATTATGTGGGACCTACTACCTTTACCTTAACCATTATTGTTACCATTATAGATATTCACATTTAACCATTATAGATATTCACATTTATCGTTACTGTTACTATTACCATTAAGGTCAAACAGTGACAGTAATGGTAACAATAATAGTAAAATGTGATGGATTCATAATTATAGGTAAATGCATTGAAAAGTAATTCAATTGTATTCGCAATTCAAGTCTATTACAATTCATCCATCAATAAAAGTTCATTATGATTACATTAATTTTCATTATGGTTTTATTTTGTGTTGTCATCTTCAAAATTATTTTAAAAGTGGGTGATTGAATTGATTATACAAATTAATGTCATTATGCCACGTTGAAATCCTATTGACAAATAACATGAGGATATACCTAAATTGATTTTTATTGTTTTTTCCCCTTTTCTCTAAGTTAGAAATAGTTTTCAAACAATACTAGCTTCTCGTGATTTTTTAAGTGGTTTGAAATGAATTGAAAATCAATTTGTCATTAATGGTTTTGGATGGACATGCAATATAATTTACTACGCATAATTAATGTTGTCTTTTTTCATTTTGTGGTAAGGAAAGAGATAAACCATTTTATTCTCTTAACTTAAAAAGTACTATTTTAGTTATCGTTTTTTTTTAATTTTAGTCCATATATTTTACTCTTTATTTTTAATAAATCTTAAATTCAATTCTTTAAAATTAATTTTTTTTTCTTTTTATCGAAGTTGGCTAAATAACAAAAATAATGATAATTGATTATAGCAAAACTTTTGAAAATATTTTTAAATATAGCAAAATGTTATTGTCTATTAGTGATAGACACTAATAGACATCTCGATGTCAAGACGTTTTCCTATATTTATAAACAAATTGGCTCATTTTCCTATATTTGGAAATGGTCTTAAAAATAATGTTCATACAATACAATATAATAGGTGTAAAATGTTTTCAAAAATTAGATTGAAAAATGTTGATAAATAACTAAATGTTTTTTTTAATAAAAAATAAACCAGTAGTAATGGACTAAATTAAAGATTTTTTAAAAGTATAGAGACTAAATTAAATATTTAAAAATATATGGACTAAAATAGAACTGACCAAAATGGTATTTTGATTTATTTATTATATTTTTTTAAGGAAATTATGATTATCATTTAGTAAATAAGAAATAAAGGAATTTGTTGAAAACCTAATGCCTACTATTATGAACTTTTACTTTATAATTATTTGTTGTTAACTTTATGTATCATATTAGTTTTTCAAATCGATTCTCAATAAATTGGGTTTAAAATTATAATAAATAAAGAGAGAGATTCAAACTTACGACGAAAAAATGCAGAAAAAAAAATGAAATTAATATAATCTAAAGTAATTTATACCATTAATATATAATTTTTAAGATATTTACATTCATCCATTAATTTGCACAAAGTTGAGAATAAATGGTTAAATTAAGATGCTTTGAAAATTGGTCAACTTTTTTCTTTTTTGGAATTTTTTATTTACTCCAAACAAATTCAAATGATGTGATATGAAGGATTCAAACAACATTATTGTAAATGAGACCAATCATTGTTTTGCAGTTGGAAAATTATTGTAAACAACCAACAAATTGGGAAGATAAAGTTTTAGATAATAACATAATTAATTATGTTCACTTTTTTTGAGTAGTTTTATTTGGTATCATAATTTCTTTTTCGAATATGTCCATTTCTAATTAGTTACAATAAATCTCAATAATGCATTTAGTCCATTTTCGTAACGTTTTTTAAAAGTAGAATAAGGATATCGAGATTTGAATCACAATCTTCGTAATCATAACACTCTCGTATGCCTTGAACTATGCTTATTTGATATTTGAACTTTTATGTTTGTATTTAAATATACGTCATCAACATTTAAAATGCATTGAATAAGTTCTAAAACTTGTAATTGTATATCTAATAACTCTGTGATATATTTAACATATTTTTAACGGGTCTTTTGTATAATAAACTTGAATTTTGCGTGTAATAGATAACCCTTATTGACAATAAGCTAGAATGGATTTTGAACTATACCTCTGAAGTTCAGGGTGGTGGTCGAAGTGCTAGGAGTGGGGCGGTCTTGATGTGCTTGTATTTGGATGGTCATCACCCAACGAGTATGGGTGCCTAGATCTGTGTGTTTGTGTGGGGTCTGAAGGCGAGAGGTTCTTTAAAGTTGAATGTTGATACTATGTGTCAATCGAGCAAATGAAGGAGTTGGGTTGAGCATTGTTATCCTATATGATTGGGAAGATGCAGTTGTCGCTCAGATTATTGCTCATCTGGGTCGATTGAATGTAGAGACAAGGGAGGTGCTGGCAATTCTGATAGGTTTTAAAGCTTACTGATGTGTGTGGGTTTGACAATTTTTGGATGGAAACTAATGTTAAGAGTGCAGAGAGAAAAATTCATTTTATGTCCTTTGTTCTTTCCCCTTTTGGGGTCATTTATGCTGAGGTTTATTCACTGTTGCAAAGATTGAGAATCGAGAGTTTTCATTACATCCCTCGTGGTTGTAATAGGATGACTCAAGACTTGGCCAACTACGTGTTTGTCTCTTCTTCCTATAGTACTTGGTGTAAGGATTTTCCTGATTAGATTTTCTATCTTGTTGGGGTTGAGAAGGATTTGTTAAATATCCCCTAATGAATTAGCCCTTGGGGGTTTCTCTAAAAAAGACATTAAACTTTCCATTTATGTCAAATAAGTTTATGAATGTTAAAAATGCCAAATATGTTAATGACATACTAGATACAAAAGTAAAAGTTCAATTGTTTCTTCTTCTTTTTTTTTTTTTTTTTTTTTTAGAAAGGAAACCTTTATAACACCACAAAACAAAAATTAAGTCGAATATAGAAGCAAGACAAAGCCACTTGCGAAAAGAGTGAAACCACTCGACAAAGAAACCTTATCTCCTTGCATGCTTAGTAGCACGATCGACTACATTATTGCACAATCTAGGAATATGAGAGAAGAAAATACATTAAAAAATTACATATCAAGCTCCGAATTTGGTAAATAAGAAATTTTATAGTTGAGTTATGCTCGTTATGATACCTTCTTTCTATTAGGTATAAGTGAAGGAAGTTAAACATGTAATGAAAAAACTTATATTTAAAAAAAGAAAACACAAATTTGAAATTACTTTATTAGATATTAGATATTAGATATCTAAAAAAAAAAAACTTTAAGTTGGTTAAGCAACTCACTTTCCAATTTCTTGGTCGAATAATCTCTATTTACTATCAACAAACAAGAAACTTTATTCGTAGGTCAATGAAAGTTAAAAGTCCCTTTCTCATTGACACGAAAAATTCATATTAACATATAGATCATGAAATTTATTTCATGTGGAATGATTAAATGGTTGATCTCAGTGAATGAATGAAATTCATTTGCGGAACCGTGCGAATTTCATATAATTGGTTTCTAATCTAAAAAACGTAAAATACAAAGAAATTACATATATTCAAAATGTAGAACAGGATAAACGTTGTATAACCTATAAGTATGTTGCTCTAAAAAGGAAGTGAAGAAGTAGACTTATCCTTGTATAATTGCCCTTCTTCACGAAAATCCTCTCAAAAGCTCGAACATAGCAACGCCCGTACACAACAACTTCTCCAACAAACAAGACACCATCATTTGGAGCCTTTTCTATTCTCAGGACAAGAGATAGTAAGTGTGGTCTCCTTTTTGCTAGTGAGTAAGAGACCTTGAGAGAATTTTTTTTCTCGTAAGTTTTTTTTTTTGTGATCGATTCGTGCTCTGCAGAAAAAAAACTCCCTTTGTTTAAACGAGAGAGATGGAGTGGAAGTTATTAAAAAAAATAAATCTCACCTCACGTGGGAGTTATTCTAATTAATTTAGACTATACATAAAACTACTTTAATATATAACTAAATTAATAAGGTTAATCAATATTTAATTAACCAACCATTTAAATACCATATATTTAATATGATTTGAATCATATTCAAAATAAAACTTCTGGTGTAACCGATAGTTTTAATATAATTAATAATATTCATATTAATTTTAATCTATAGTATTTATATGTATTGGGTTTTATGCCCTAAAACTCGTAGATAATAAATGTAGCATTTGACTAATCATTAATAAAGTGTTATTAATGTTTATTATAATAAATAGTTATTGCTTATCTTGTATTTATCTTACCTAAATAACCCTAATCCAATAAGCTAACATTCTAGACTGTTTGATGAGTCTTGAACTGTATGTAGAGACATACAGAGATTAGCGTTCAAGATACAACCTAAAGGGTCTATAGTATATGGATAAGGCTGGATACCTTATCTTGGTAACACTATGGGTACGACCCACTTTGTATTTGATACAAATGCAATGATCCAACACGTTCGTGTAGGGGATATGCTAGTGAGGGTATCCTATGCAATAAGTTTGCATAAGACCGAGCCACAAAATAATAACCACTAGGTGTAACTCCGTTGACTAGTTAGGTTCCTATTTTATTAGGATGATCTAAGTAACTTAGTCTTAATTCTAAGTGAGTTATGGACTCCTGTTCATGCTTAGTAGCACAATCGACTACATTATTGCACAGTCTAGAAATATGAGAGAAGGAAATACATTAAAAAATTACATATCAAGCTCCAAATTTGGTAAATAAGAAATTTTGTAGTTGAGCTATGCTCGTTATGATACCTTCTTTCTATTTATGTATAAGTGAAGGAAGTTAAACCGATAATGAAAAACTTATATTTAAAAAAGAAAACACAAACTTGAAATTACTTTATTAGATATTAGATATTAGATATCTAAAAAAAAAAAAGAATCTTTAAGTTGGAAGCAACTCACTTGCCAATTTCATGGTCGAATAATCTCTATTTACTATTAACAAACAAGAAACTTTATTGGTAGGTCAATGAAAGTTAAAAGTCCCTTTCTCATCGACACGAAAAATTCATACTAACATATAGATCATGAAATTTATTTCATGTGTAATGATTAAATGGTTGATCTCAGTGAAGGAATGAAATTCCTTTGCGGAACCGTGTGAATATCTTATAATTGGTTTCTAATTTGAAAAACATAAAATATGGAGAAATTACATATATTCAAAATGTAGAATAGGATAAACATTGTATAATCTATAAGCATGGTGCTCTAAAGAGGAAATGAAGAAGTAGACTTACCTTTGTAGAATTGTCCTTCTTCACAAAAATCCTCTCCAAAGCTTGAATACAGCAACGCCCGCACACAACAACTTCTCCAACGAACAAGACACCATCACTTGGAGTCTCTCCTATTCTTAGGATAAGAGATGGGAAGTGTGGTATCCTTTTTGCTTTTGGGATAAGGGAAAGGCAGAGAGATTTGAGAGCGAGTAAGAGACTTTAAGAGAATTTTTTTCTCTAAATTTTTTATTTTTAATTTTTGTGATTGATTCGTGCTCTGCAAGAAAAAAAAAACCCTTTTGTTTAAACGAGAGAGATAGAGTGGAAGTTATAAAAAAAATATAATCCTCGCCTCATGTGGGAGTTATTCTAATTAATTTAGACTACACATAAAACTACTTTAATATATAACTAAATTAAGAAGGTTAATCAATATTTAATTAACCAACCATTTAAATACTATATATTTAATATGATTTGAATGATATTCAAAATACAACTTCTCGTGTAACCTATAGTTAATATAATTAATAATATCATATTAATTTTAACCTATCATATTTATATGTGTTGGGTTTAATGCCCTGAAACTCGTAGATGGTAAATGTAACATTTGACCGATCATTAGTAAAGTGTTAATAATGTTTATTATAATACATAGTTATTGTTCATCTTGTATTTATCTTGCCTAAATAACCCTAATCCAATAAACTAACATTCTAGACTGTTGTATGAGTCTTGAACTTTATGTGGAGACATATGGGGATCAGCGTTCAAGATACTGAAGGATCCCTAATGGGAGGGAACCGTAAGCAGAAGCAAGATCGACCCAAATTCCATTTTTCGTTGAATATAAATTTTACAGTAAAGCAATAAACAAGATATGCATTTATATATAAATTACAGCATGCTCAAAAAAAGGTTTTAGAAACCTTACCTTTGAAGATCTTTCTTCAAAAATTCCCTCGAACAAAACACGAACCACTTAAATGCTTTCTTCAAGAATAACCTTGAAAAAGTTTGAACAAGACCACAAAGACTTTCTCGGTATTCTCAAGGTGAGAACCCAGGAGTGGTGAGCTCTGACTATTTTGGATTAAGAGGGAATTTTGTGTAGAGAGAAGAAAAGAGATATGGAGATTGTTCAACAATAATTTCACAACCCATAACTCTTCTGTCTCTTTTCTCTTTCTTGCTTAATCGAACAACTTCATGCAAAGAAAAAAAAACTTTTCTTTTTCTACATGCCAAAAAAATAACAACCACCCATTTACGTGGGTGGAGAGAAAAGAAGGGGAAGGGAGTTGTAACTCCCTCCCTTATTGTTAAAATAATACTTAATATAATAGTTATCATATTATTTATATATATATATATATATATATATATATATATATATTAAACTATATGTTATATCAAATATAACATATAACCTATAGTTTTAATATTGTATCACATACAATATAAACTATAGTTTCTTTTCTCTTTTATATGGTATTTAATATAAATCATATTTATATTAATTTTAACAACTATGAATCCAATTCATAGAACCTATATTTGAATCTTATTCAAATATTTATTTCCTCTCACTAAAGTTATAATGTGTCAAATACATTATAATAATTATATCACATATAATTAATACAACTTAATTATATCATATATATTTAAATCTCTCTACTAATTTGAACAATTCAAATTAATCCAAAAATTGATTCTCAATTAATCCTATTGAACTACCAAGGGGACCTCATGGACCTGTAGCTTGAAGTTCCAACGGTACATGAATAATTAATTAAACTCTTTAATTAAATTATTCACTATCCGTTAACTGTCGAGCACTCCACTAAAGACCGACAACTACATTCTTCGCACTATAGATATATTTTTGTATCCATTGGATATAACCAATCAACAGTACGACGACCCTTCACAAATTGCTCGTAAGTACAACTAGGCCAAAAATATTGTTTTGCCTCTGTAGTTACATGTAAGTCCTTAAGTGCCATTGATCCCTCTAATGAACAATAGATCATAGTCCAACTATGACTAAACCCCTATCGAACTAAGAGAGGATGTGGCGTCACATTATTCAAGATCGGGAATTGGCCCTTAAAGAAGCAATTTATCTACTTAACCTGACCTCGGGGAAGGAGTGAATTCCTTCTTGTGTAGTTGTGTTCCCATCTCCCCAACCAGACGAATACCCAAAATGGTAAGCTTGTTGAGGTGGTGATCTGGCCACTCTCATCTATACAAATCAAAGAACCGCCCTCATAGGCAAGAGTTCATAACTCACTCAAGATTCAGGTCATGTTACCTATGGTTATCCTGGTGAAATGTAAGTCTCTATTATGAATGACGTTATATAATGAGACTAAACATTTCATGGTCCGATCTTATACAAACTCCTTTGTATAGAATATCCCTGCTCACATGGCTATACATGAATGATCAAGATCAAATCATTTGTAGTACTTTACAACAACTGAAACACCTACAAAGCGGGCCATACTCGTAGTGTTATCAGGATAAGATACTCAACCTTATCCATATACTACAGACCATTTAGATTATCACTTAAACGTGATCCACCCGTATGTCTCTACATACATGTTCAAGTTACAAAGATAACTTTGGATGTTAGTTTATTGGTTTGTGGTTAATGCAACTAAAATATCACATATTTTATAGACAATGAGTTTGAATAAACTATCATATATTTTATTAAATAACAATGAGTTTGTTCAATAATTTTTACAAACTATAGAACCCTATGAGATTTAGAGCATCAACCAAATAATCTTCCACTTGACCTAAAGCTAGTGGGATGTACAATATAGTCAAAATACAAAGTACACAAATAAGAAACTAGTGCGTAATACGCGCCCAGTACAAATCTCCCACTTGCCCTAGTCTAGACGTGGCGTGCCCCATAGACCCATACTCTACAGATGACCCTCAAACACCTTAGCCGTCAGGGTCTTTGTAAACGGTCAACAACATTGTGCTCCAAAGCTATCTGCGTGACAATCACATCTTCTCAATGAAAAATCTCTTGGATGAGATGATACTTCCACTCTATATGCTTCCCATGCTTGTGACTCCTAGGCTTTCGGGAATTAGCCACAACACCACTATTATCACAATAAAGTGTGATGGGCTTTGACATGTCTGAAATAACTTCCAGATTAGTCAAGAATTTCGTGAGGCAAACAGCTTATTTAGCAGTTTCACAAGCCGCTATATACTCAGCCTCCATGGTGGAATCAGCGATGCACCCTTGCTTAGTGCTTCTCTATACTACTGCCTCTCTGTTAAGAGTAAACACTGATCATGATGTGGATTTCCTAGAATCCTTATCAATCTAAAAATCAGAGTTCGTGTATCCTATAAGGATCAAATCCTTAGAACCATATACAAGCATGTAGTCCCTTTTCTTCCGTAGATACTTGAGGATGTTTTTAACGACGGTCCAGTGATCTAATCCTGGATTAGATTGATATTTATTGACTATCCCCACTGCATAGCAGATGTCAGGTCTTGTACATAACATCGCATATACCAAGCTGCCCACAGCAGATGCATTGAGGATCCATCTCATCTCCTCAACCTCTTGAAGTGTCTTAGGACATTATTCCTTAGACAATGTAACTATGTGCCTGTAAGGCAATAAGCCCCTCTTGGAGTTCTGCATTGAATATTTGACAAGCATCTTGTCAAATACGATGCTTAAGATAGAGCTCGCATTTTGTTGTTTCGATCTCTAAAGATCTTAATACCTAGAACAAACTGAGCCTTTTCCAAATATTTCATTTGGAATTAGGTCGCTAGCCAGTTCTTAACTGCAGTCAATAAACCTACATCATTCCCAATGAGTAGGATATCATCTACATATAACACTAGAAAAACTATTAAACCATTGATGATCTTTTTGTATACACAAGGTTCATCAACATTTTGATCAAAGCCATAAGGTTTTATCGTAGTATCAAACCTTATGTTCCAAAAAATGCTTGCTTCAGTCCATAAATGGACTGATTAAACTTGTAAACCTTTAGCTCTTGACCTTGGTTATAAATCTCTCGTATTGCACCATGTAAATGGTTTCCTCAAGATTGTCATTTAGAAAAGCATTCTTGACATCCATTTGCCAAATCTCATAGTCATAATATGAGTCAATGGACAGGAGGATCCGGATAGACTTAAGCATGGCAACAGGTGAGAAAGTCTTTTCATAGTCAGTTCCCTCTACTTAGATATAACCCTTTTCCACTAGTCTAGCCTTGAAGGTTTGCACCTTCCCATCAGCAACCTGTTTTCTCTTATAGATCCATTTATAACCTATAGGTTTAACCTCATCAGGTTGATCTACAAGATCCCATACGAAATTGAAATACATAGACTCCATTTCGAGATCCATCGCTTTAATCCAATCATCTTTGTCAATATCTTCCATTGCCTTCTTGTAATATAATTGATCCTCAACTTTTCCATCAGCTACCATAGCCAGGATTTCTGTTAAACCCATATAGCAAATAGGTGGGTTCGCAACCACTACGTCGAGGTTCCCTCAACACTTGAGGTGGATTTGACCAACTAGATGATCCTACTTCAACAACTTTTGTTGAGGTATTAGGTTCTTCAACAACTCTTGTTGAAGATTTAGTAGTTTCTTTGGAAATTTCATTCAACACAATCTTACTTCTGGGTCTGTGCTCCCTTATGTTGTCTTCTTCAAGAAAAGAAGCGTTTGTCGATACAAACACTTTGCTTTCTTTAGGATCAAAGAAGTAACCACCTCTTATTCCTTTGGGATAGCCTACAAATAGGCACAATCTTGAACGTGGTTCCAATTTCTTAGGATTAGCCTTAAGCACTTGTGTTGGACAACCCCAGATTCTGAAATGTCATAAACTAGCTTTACGACCATTCCATAACTCCAAATGTGTTCTAGCAATACTTTTGGATGGAACGCAGTTCAAGATGTACGTTGCAGTCTTTACTGCATAACCCCAAAACAACTTAGGTTAGGAAGTGTAATTCATCATAGACCAAACCATGTCCAACAAGGTTCGATTCCTCCTTTCTGATACACCATTTTACTGAGGTGTACCAGGTGCTTAGAGTTGGGATATAATTCCATGATTTATCGTATGGTTCTAGAATTTTAAATCCATAAATTCTCTACCTCGATCAGATCAAAATATTTTAATCGTTCTATTTAATGCATTTCCAACTTCAACCTTGAATTCTTTGAACTTTTCAAAAGATTTAGACTTATATTGCATTAAATAAACGTACATATATCTTGAATAATCATCAGCAAAAGTGATGAAATATTCATAACTTCCCCTAGCTTTTATATTCATCGGACCACAAAGGTCTGAATGCACTAGCTCTAAAGGTTTTTTGGCCTTATGACCCTTTCCAGTAAAAGGTCTTTTAATCATCTTGCCCTCAAGGCATGACTCATATACAGGTAAAGAATTTTCTTCTAACTCGATTAGAACTCCATTCTTCACCAACCTCTCAATCCTATTGAGATTGATGTGTCCTATTCTTAGGTGTCAAAGTTTGGCATTTTCTTTAGAAGAAATTTTAAGTCTTTTATGTTGAGTTACTGCAGTTTTAAACATCTCTATGTTATGGAGGGCATTAGTTGCTAACAGTCTTAGCACATAAAGATTATTTTCCAATTTTGCAGAACAAATATCAACACCATTCTTAGAAATAAATGCTTTATTAAAAAGAAAGTTGATATTATAAGAATGTTCAAGCAAACACTTTATAGAAACTAAGTTCCTTTTTAAATCAAGAACTACATATACATCTTTTAATACAAGAAATTTGTTCTATAAAGTCAACCAGAGACCTCCCACTGCCACAGCTGAGACAACGTGTCCAGTTCCACCCCGCATCGTCATCTCAACAGCATCTAGTTGCCGCCAGGAACTAATTTCCTGAAATGAAGAACAAATATGGTTTGTGGTCCCAAAGTCAATAATCCAGGCAGAATCATCATTCTTCACTAAAAATGTTTTCAATACAAGTAAATAATATTTACCTTGTTTGGTTTTGTTCTTTTCTACCAAATATTTGGGGTAGTTCCTTTTCCAATGACCATCTTGGTTGCAATGGAAACATATTCCCTTTGCAGCCTTGATGGGTTTTCTACCCCTATGAGCAGCAACTACGGGGTTAGCTTTCCCCTTTTTACCCTTCTTCTTCTTCCACTTTTTGGTGCCGGAGGAAGAAGGTACAGACTTAGTTTCAGAGGTCGAACATTTATGGAACTTCTTAGAAGATGAAGCAACATTTGCTTCACCCTTCTACTCCTTGTTTTTCAACAAGGATTGGAAGGTCTATAGCTCATTGAGCAGAGTGGTCAAGTTGTAGTCAATTTTGTTCAAAACAACATTGCTATGGAAATGCAGGAAACTTTTAGGTAAAGATTCCAGTATAATGCTAACCTAACTAGCTTCATCGACGCTCGACCCATTCATCTCCGCCACGTTAAAGTGGACCATCATGTTGAGAACATGTTCTCGAACAGATGCCCTTTCTTGCATACGGGCATTGAAGATGTGTTTTAGAGCATCATGCCTGAGTTGTGCAGACGATTGTCTGAACATTCCCCTCAGGACAACTAAAAAGGGGATCGTTACTACATGTAGACATAATTTTTCACATTGAAGAAAAAGAAATAAATAAAATAAGTTAATAGGTTTTTGGACTGATTAAGTGTATAAAGAAACTATTTGGACTTTAACTCAAGATTTCAAATCGTTTGAATCGGGGGTACCCCTTAAACATGAAAATAAAAAGGGAGGGAAAAATATTAACTAAAAAAGAAATCTCTATCTTCTAGACCCAGTCATGGAAGGTTTGTGAAAAGAAAACTATACAAAAAAAATGAGAAGACATATAAGTTCAAATGCGGAAGCATTCCTAGTTCCTTTGGCACTGTCACGGATTCCTCTTGTCAGTCGCTCGAGTATCCTTGCCCTTACCTGAAAAACATATAAAGATAAAGGATGAGTATAAAATACTCAGTAAGTGGTCCAATTACCGAGATCAAGCTATGCATCCACAAGCAGAGAATGTTTAGGCCCGTGATTCAAACAACTATAACTGTTTCTAAAAGACAAACCAAGGGTACTACTTATCTTGCCTCGACAAACCAAGGGTACCACTTTTTGGTGCCCTTACATGTCTAATGGCCTGATGACACACCGTCAAAATATAGAAATAAACATGAAAGTGAACCTGTCAGTTCACAAAATCGTAACATGCAAATGAACCTAATGGCTCACCGTCAAGACATGAAACTAGACTTGTAGGTCCTCTGAAATAACATGCGTCAAAGCGAGACAGTAAATCACCCCTACTGGTCTAATCATGCATCACATACATAATTTCAGTATTGTCCCCACCGCACAAATCATAGCATAACATTGAAGTTCAAACATGCTCATAATACCCATAACTGTCATGCAACAAGTGTGTCACAAAAACAAAATCATGCTTCTAGAGTTCATTAATTAACTTAATAAAACTAATCTAGGCCGCTTGGCATGAAGGCATCGATAATAGTACCACTTACCTCAAGTCACGAGTCCAAGAGTAATTCAAGAAATGAATCACCAACGACAACTTTAATTAAAGTTCCTAACTCATAAACACAGCCTTCAATTTCGACCCCAAAACTTCAATTTTAAAACTTTTAGGCACAACTCCAAAGTGTTCACAACCTATTCCATAATCCTCATAAAACTTACCCAAATTCACGCTTAAGGTGTTGGACAACTTTCTTAAGTACTCAAAATCCTCGACCTAGAAGCCGAAATGTCAACGTTAATGTTAGTTTGAAACCAAGAATTAATGGGCATTAGAGACATCCCAACAATTAATCCAATAACCACAAAAACCTTACTTACAAACCAAAAAACGGCGGTTGGTTGAAAAAAAAAAAAAGCAGACTGGCGCGAACGAAGGGTAGTCTGACGCCGACAACTGACCAAACGAGAAGCGGCGTACAGCAGGGCTTCATCCGATCTGGCGGCTCGCGAATAGAATCGATCGCTGGCAGCTTTGAGTCGGCGGCGCGAGATGGCAGCGGCGTTTGACGAAGATCCGAACGAGATGGTGTCAGGCGACCCAGCTAGAAGACGATGATGTTGGCTGGCTCGCGGCTAACCCAGACGATGACTTCGATGACAGCGACGATATGAGGCGACGACTTCTTCGCTTGAGTGTGAGCAGCGGCGGTAAGGAGAGTTAAACGCATGCGAAACGAAATAGGGTTTTGGGGGGGTCTACGCGTGGGTTGAAAAGAAAGAGAGAGAAATTCTAATTAACTTTTTTTCCTTTTTTTTCCACTTATGTAAATATATAACATTTAAACCTCTTTCCTTTTTCCTTTTAAATTCCGAATTCCACATTCTTTTATTACGTCAAAAAAATCTATCCAAATAAACCAAAGCCAAATAAAACCCAGTAAAACCTCTTCACGGATAAATTCAAATTTAATAACTCACATATTTTCCAAAATATTTTAAATCTTCCATTAAAAAAAATCAAATTGAATTATCTCAATAAAATAATCAAATCTCCAATTGCAAGTCAAATTAAAACCCAATTAATTCCAAATAATTAAATTAAATTTAACTTAGCCAAATACTTAAATCTCAAATTCCGATTTATCCAAATAGTCCAACATAAATTAAAGCTTAATTACAAAATAAATTAAAGCTTAATTACAAAATAAATCAGGGGTGTTACACCCATGGTGCCTCGAGGCCGAGTGTAGATCTCACGATGTGAACTTATAAGAAGAAACGTGTAGAGGCTAAAATGAAGTATCATATACTCATTTTCCTCCCACTGAGTGTTTTACCTAGTGTTAATTAACTTAGAAAAAATTCGGCTACTGATTTTATCTAAGTGTGTTTGTTTAATTTGCTAAAAATCAACTCTTGTCTTTGATGATTAAACAATTTTGATTTAAGTATCATTAAACTCTTTAATAGACTTTGATCAAATTTGCATGCATGTAACAAAACTATCTAATTCACCTTTCTAGGTAGGTTCCCATGTAAGGGTACGACGTTTCCATCAACTTGAATACCCCAACTTAGCCAGAAGCCACCTTAGTCAAAAGGTCTCTTATAGATACATTTGTTACATATTTAGTCTTTTATCAAGAATCAATTTAATCCTATTCAATCGATTAAAAAATTAAACTTAGATTTCTAATCTCATTAGAAATGTGATCTTAGGTCTATCTCAATCATATTTTAAAATAATTTTTTTAAAAAAATGATTATAGCCTAAGGTTTGTATGCAACTCTTAATTATTGATTTTAATTCTAATTTCATTTAGTTATAACGATTATAAATAAATGAAACAATTAAAAACAACCATTACATGCTTGACATACTTCAATTAATCATAACATTTATAAATTAACCTAAGGTAATGTCATGCTACATGCAATCTCTATTCATTACTAATATATAACAATTATATAACTAAGTAATGAATCATGTTATAGCATCCTTTCCATACATTCATTCAACCTTATATTATAATAATTATAATATAAATGATGCATGGATATGCTATAATGCATGCATACATATACTATAACATTTATACTATATGATGCATGAGTATGCTATATGTAATTTAAATCATGCATAATCATATATTATAACATTTATAATATAAAATGATGCATGAATATAAATGCATAACCTATGGTGGATTTAAAAACTATATGGCATACAATATGACATATAACAATAAACATACATCATATGTATATTTAATACTAATAGTTGAGGACTGAGATAGGACACCTAAAAGGAAATTTAAAAGGTTAACTATTACATAAGCAAGAGTCCTCTAGTTCGAAACAGGTGAACCAGGCCTTGAACTGCTCGAACCGAACCGCCCTTCAACGAACCATCTTGCAGTGATCATGTAGCAAGCTGGTGTGCGATCTTGTAGCAAATGCTACCTGATCGTGTAGCAAATTCTACACGATCTTGTAGCATTAGCTACACGATCGTTTAACAAATGCTATATGATTGTGCAACAAAAGCTACAAGATCGTTTAGCACAAGCTATACGATCTTGTAGAATTGCTTATTCTTCTTCTTCAAAGCAGTGCTTTGCAACTCTTCTTTGAAGCTTCTCAGAAACAGCACGAGTGACTCAAACTTACGAATTACAGAATATATAGCAAGATAATGCCCAAAAATACAGTGGCCTTTACAAACCAATAAACAAAGAAACCCTTAAAACAAAGTATCCTATCCCGAAATATCCATCAAGAAAACCACATTCACAACAATTTCACATGAAACAGAATGCAGAATTTATAAAACCCACTATTACTGTAAAATCAATTCAATAAAAAAATGAAATTTGGGATCAGAAAGCCTACAACCTGGCTCTGATACCAATTGAAGGATCCCTAATGGGAGGGAACCGTAAGCGGAAACAATATCAACCCAAATTCTATTTTTCATTGAATAATTTTACAGTAAAGCAATAAACAAGATATGCATTTATATGTAAATTACAACATGTTCAACAAAAGGTTTTAGAAACCTTACCTTTGAAGATCTTTCTTCAAGAATTTCCTTGAACAGCACACGAACCACTTGAAGACTTTCTTCAAGAATAACCTCGAACAAGTTCAAACACGACCACAAAGAATTCCTTGATATTCTCAAGGTGAGAACCCAGGAGTGGTGGGCCCTGACTATTTTGGAATAAGAGGGAATTTTGTGTAGAAAGAAGAAAAGAGATATGGAGATTGTTCTAAAACAATTTCACAACCCATAACTCCTCTGCCCCTTTTCTCTTTCTTGCTCAATCAAACAACTTCATGCAAACAAGAAGAAACCTTTTCTTTTTCTACATGCCAAAAAAACTAACAACCACCCACTTACGTGGAGAGAGAAAAAATGGGAAGGGAGTTGTAACTCCCCCCTTATTATTAAAAAAATAATTAATATAAATATAAATATGATAACTAACTTATCATATTATATATATATTAAATTATATGTTATATCAAATATAACATATAATCTATAGTTTTAATATTGTATCATATACAATATAAACTATAGATTATTTTCTCTCTTATATGACATTTAATATAAATCAATTTATATTAAATTTAACAACTATGAATCCAATTCATAGAACCTATATTTGAATCTTATTCAAATATTTATTTCCTCTCACTAAAGTTATAATGGATCAAATATATTATAATAATTATATCACATATAATTAATACAACTTAATTATATCATATATATTTAAATCCCTCTACTAATTTGAACAATTCAAATTAATCCAAAAACTGATTCTCAATTAATTCTATTGAGCTACCAAAGGGATCTCATGGGATTTAGGGCATTAACCCCAACAGATACAACCTAAAGGGTCTATAGTTTATGGATAAGGCTGGGTACCTTATCTTAGTAACACTATGGATATGACCCACTTTGTATTTGATACAAATACAATGATCTAACACATTCGTGTAGGGGACATGCGAGTGGGGGTATCATATGCAATGAGCTTGCATAAGATCAGACCACGAAATAGTAACCACTAGATGTAACTCCATTGATTAGTTAGGTTTCTATTTCATTAGGATGATCTAGGCAACTTAATCTTAATCCTGAGTGAGTTATGGACTTCTATTCATGAAGGATTGTCCTTTGATTTGTATGGTGAAAGGCCAGTTCACCGACTCAATAAGCCTACCATTTTGGGGGCAATACCGAGTGTGGAGTTGGGAACATAATTTCACGAGATGGAATTTACTCTTTCTTGACTTTAGGATAAGTAGATGGGTGTTCCCTTAAGTGGTGTCTCTGAGAATTGAACAAAGCGCTCTACCCTCTCACTGGCCCGAAAGGGTTTCTATTTGATGGTTAGACCACAAGCAGGATGTTCATTAGAGGAGCACTGGTATTTAAGGATAACATAGAGGTAAAATAGTAATTTGACCCAGCTAGTATTATGAACACTCATGAAGGACTAACTTGTTATTATTGGTCAATATCCATAGACACATAAATATATTTGTAGTAAGAAGAATGCAACTGTGGGTCTATAGTGGAGTATACCCAAAGTTAACACATATTGATTAATTTGGTTAATGAGTTTAGTCAATTAATCTCATATCGTTGGAGCTTCTGATCTGTAAGTCCATTAGGTCCCACTGGTAGCTCATAAAGGGTTTTGAAGTAATTAAAGTAATTTGAAATGTTCAAATTTACTAAGAGAAAGAATATAATGTATGGTGATATATTATAATATAAAGTTTATATTTTAATATTACTTTATAATATAAATTTATTTTGAATTTAATTCAAATATTAATTTAATGGGAGAATGAAATATTTGAAAGAGTTCAAATATTAAATTTAATACGAATAGAATTCATATTAAAACTATATATTAAAATTAATGTATATTAGAAGCACAGTAAAACTATAGGTAATACGAGATAAAAATAATTTGTGATTCAATTATAAGGTTAAATTAAACATGTAATATTTAATTTGATGATCAATTAATTGGAGAATTAATTATTTATTTTATTTAATTAAATTAATTGAATTAAAACTATAGGTTATGAAAGATGGATGTATTAGAATATGATTCTAATGCACAATTAATTAAATATGACATATTTGATTATTATTAATTAATAACTATTTAATTTATTTTAATAAATTAATATTTGATTTAGTTTATTTTTTAAATTAGATAAACTTATCGTTATTTAACTAAATAAATTAAATTTGATTTAATTCATTAATTAAATAGAATGATTTTAAATAAATTAATTATAACAAACTCTCCAATGTGGGGAGATTTGGGAGTGGGATAGGTGTTCTCCTTAACTTCCCTCTCTCTCCTAGTTATCTTTGTATCACAAAATTAGTTGTTGATCTCACTAGTTTTTGGTCTTCTGAGATTTTTCTCTTAAGAAAATTTACTTCAAAAATCCCACCAGCTTCTACCTCACTAGCCCAAGGAGAATACTGGTGAAATCATTTGGGTGGTGTTCACTTACTTTGCAGCAGAGGAATCGAGTTCGTGCAGCAGAGGAATCGAGTTCGTATATCTAAAATGTAGGTGAAACTCTCCACAGTCATTAACGAGAGTAAGGATTTCTAGATTTTTATTTTCTCTGTTAATTTGTTATTAAAATCTGAAAATGGTCTGAAATTTTTTCTGTTGCACTTGGGATTTAACCGGCCAATATGAATCTAATCCATATAAATAATATTCAAATCTAATGAAAATATTTATCTCTCACATATTATATAGTTTTTTTTAATTATAAATCATATTTATAATTAACTATATACTATAATGTATCAATATATACTTTATATTAATCATATTAATATAATTAACACATTAATTCTCTCAAATAATTTGAACAATTCAAATTATTCTAAAAACACTTATCCATTGTGTTTATCCTGTGTGAGCTAGCAAGGGGACCTTATGAACTTACCGATTAGAAGTTCCACTGATACGAGATTAATTAATTAAGCTCTTTAATTAAATTAACCAACATTCATTAATTGTCGGCCATTCCAGTAAAAATCGACGACTGCACTCTTCGCATTATAGATATATTTTTGTATCTATGGATATAACCAATCAATAATAAGTTGACCATTCACAAATCGCTCATAACTACAGTTGGATCAAATTATCGTTTTACCTCTGTAGTTAAATCTAACTCCTTAAGTATCACTTATTCCTTTAATGAACAATTAGTTATAGTCCAACTATAAACTAGACCTCTCTTTGGTTAGTGAGATAGTGAAGCGCCTCATTGTTCAAGCCCCGAAATCAGCCCTTAAGGAAGCAGTTCATCTACTTACTATCAAGAAAGGAAGAAGTGAATCCTATCTTGTGTACATATGTTCCCAGCTTCCCACTCAGATAAATCTCAAAATGGTAGGCTTATTGAGTTGCCGAATTCGGTCATTCTCACCCATACAGATCAAAGGATTGCCCTCATAGGCAAGAGTTCACAACTCACTCAAAATTAATATCAAGTTACCTATGGTCATCCTAGTGAAATGTAAGTCTTTTCAAGTAACGACATTATAAAGAAAGACTAATCATTCCATGATTCGGTCTTATACGAAACTCTTTGTATAGGATACCTTCACTCACATGTCTCCACATGAATAATCAAGATCATATCATTTGTAATACTTTATAACTATTGTAACAATTACAAGGTAAGTCGTATCCGTAGTGTCACCAAGATAAGATATCCAACCATATACGTATATTACAGAGCTTTAAGGTTATTACTTAAACATGATCCACTTGTATACATTTTTAAGTTATATTAAATAGCAGTGGATCTTAGTTCATTGGATTGAGTTAATGTAAACCAAATGTCGAATAAAATAACCCTTTATTTTATTAAATAAATAATTTTTGTACAAATAATTTACAAATTATGAAACCCACGAGATTTAGGTATTAACCTCAACATTAAGTCCAAGCGAACTTAGGTCATGTTTACCAATTCGTAATCAAAATTGGTGTAATTGCAATGAAATTCCAGTAATAAATCAATCGTAAATGGGTGTCAATCGCAAATATAATTCCAAGATAAGATATCCAACCATATACGTATATTACAGTGCCTTAAGGTTATCACTTAAACATGATCCACTTGTATGTCAACGATATACATTTTTAAGTTATATTAAATAGCAGTGGATCTTAGTTCATTGGATTGAGTTAATGTAGACCAAATGTCGAATAAAATAACACTTTATTTCATTAAATAAATAATTTTTGTACAAATAATTTACAAATTATGAAACCCACGAGATTTAAGCATTAACCCCAACATTAAGTCCAAGCGAACTTAGGTCATGTTTACCAATTCGTAATCAAAATTGGTGTAATTGCAATGAAATTCCATTAATAAATCAATCGTAAATGGGTGTCAATCGCAAATATAATTGGATTGCTTTTGATCGCGTTTACTGAAGCATTTTGCCAAGGTAATCTAATCATGCTTGAGATTGTTTACTTTGCATTTTCTTCTTATCGTTACGCTTACTTTTTCTGTTTAGGGTCAATAGGACATGGTAAATGTGAAGGTAATAGTAGCAGTGGCATATTCATAATTTTCCTACTGTAACAATAACGATAGCATTAACGGTAAAGGTAGTGGACCCCACATAATTTTCAAATACAATCAAATTGTGCACCATCTGTTCATCAGATTGCATGTTTGGATTATATCTTAGAAATTGGGTCTCGCAGTTCATTACGACTACGGACAATAATAACGTAATGTATGTTTTGAGTGATTTTAATATCGTGAAAATCACTATTGTCATTTCTAAAATCACTATGAATCATGCTCTTAATCGCTCAAAATTAATTAATTAATATTAAAATTTACACTATTAAATACAATTTTCATATCATCAAAATTAGTTTTTAATGAATAAAAACATGTTTTACAATGATTTTAGAAATGACAAAAGTTATTTTAACAATTTTTGAATCACTTCCCAACATAAAAGTTATTTTAACAATTTTTGAATCACTTCCCAACATACTTGTAATCAAATAGAGCCCATCTTTTCGGATTACTATTGATGGATAATATTTCACCTGGGATAAATGTGACCTTCATTCAATAGTAATTGACATACTCTTTTATGAAGTTGAAGTTCAATCCTTCACTTTTACAATTATTGTACTAAAGAATGTTTGAATGAAAAATGTGAAACATAATCAATTTGAATTGTTTTCTATATTTTTATATTTTTAAAATAAAAAACAAAATTTAAAAAACACAAAAAGGTACCTTTCAAACCTTCTGTTTTTTTGTTTAATAAATTTAGTCCTATTTCAGAGATGTTTTTACAAGCTGGAAAAAAAAAATGGTTGTTAGCAATCAGCAAACACATGGTCATATATTGTAAAACTACTTTATATAATTTTAATAATATCAATAACAAATATTTTTGTACTTAGATTTGGAGTACAAATATAATATTTACTTAAGGTCTACTCCCTGTTGTTTCACTTTAGTTTTTAAATTTTGACATGTCTATTTTTGTCTATTCACTTAAACGAAAGTTTGATTTGTATATATATTACTATATAAATTTGAGATGTCTCCGATACATATATATATAATTATTAGGTATTTTGAAGATATGTTCCGATCATATTTTTAAGTTTATATTGTTTTTTGTAATATGATACAAAAATATAAGGTTACACGACAATATAAAGGTAATGAAATGACTATATTTTTGTTGTAAGCTTAAGAATTAATATTCAACTTGAGAATTCAATCTATTAAGATACTTTACATATTTTTTAGAGATCCTAAACCGTATCTAGGTTAAACTACAACAACATCCATTTTTAAATTTAAAATATTGTTTATTAGGCTCATACACTTTGAAATCCGTATTCAATAAGTCTCTAAACTTTAAAATGTTAAATAAATATTTATATTTTTACTTTCATATCCAATAAAAGATATGTTAGACAAATTAAATTTTACTATTTTTTTTTTACCTCAACAATTGTGAAGTGAAAGATAGAATCGTCAACTTTTGAAACTATAGTTGTTAATTTCTTTGATGTTGGAAAAAAATTATGAAGATTATATATGGTGCCTTATCCACGAGCTATGCTCGAATTGAAGAAAAAAGTTAAGTATATCTATGGTCCCTATATTTTTTGGTTCTTAGTTAACTTTGGTTCTTACGATTTTAAAATGTTCATTTTAGTATTTGTGTTTTTAATTTTTGTTCATTTTGATATCTGTACTTTCAAAATATTCATTTTATCCTTATCTTTTTTTCACTCTAGATCATTTTGATATATGTACTTACGAGAAAGTGACTATTTTGATTTTTAAAATGAAATAAAAGTGAAAATGGACCACTACAATTGTAACTTTTTAGAGAAAATTCCACATGTGACCTATTTTAGAGGCCCAAAATGAAGAATGCTCCACTTTTTTAAAAATAATGTTAATTGACCTGTTGTTGATGTCATGAACGAGTAAAGTCACATATTTGCTCTTTCTTTAGATTTCTTTCTCTTTTTTTTTTTTTCCTCCTTCCTTATTCTTCTTCACTAACGTGACCACAACTTCTCCAACGCAACTAACTTTGACGAAACTACGCACTAGCTCCAATGAGTCCACAAAAGCAGCTCCGGCCATGAAAGAGGAGAGCAACTCCAACCAACTTTGATAAAACCAGAGTGCGAGAGCGAAAGTGGGAGAGAACGGGAGAGATGAGAGCGATCTATGAGTAAAGAAAGGAAGTAATAGAGGAACGAGAATGAGAGCGAGATGGGTTTTTCCACGTGTGCAAGTTCGTTTTGGTGATTTTATCCGAATTGGACATTAGTAAAGAGTAAAATTTTTTTTTTTTTTAAATCTCAATTAAAAAAGGAGGGGAAATTTCAAATCTTTCTCAAATTTTGGGTCGTTCGTACAAACTCCCCCACTTTTTAATATTCATTTTGAAAATACATTAATTAATGTGAACCAACATTGAGAGTACAAAAACAAAAAATAGTATTTGAAAAAAAAAAACCCTATGAACTTATCCAACACAACACTAAAAATTCAACTATTAAACTTGGAATGCAATGTTTGGTTTAAAAAAATAAGGGAAAAATCGCAAAAATCACCCATAAAGAATAGTGGTAATTGCAGTTATACCCTTAAACCTTCCATTTTAAATAAGCTCTCAGAATTATATAAGTGTTAAAATTAAACCCTCAAACTAACATAATGGTATAAACATTTACATAAGTTTGAGAGTTCTATTTTATTATATGTATGTCTAATTTCTAAAATTATTGTAAGTTTGGGGTCAATCTTAACATTTGTAGAAGTTTGGGGCCTAATTTTGATAATTGAATGTTTGAAGGTGGAATTATGACTACTACCATACTTATTGCAATTTAACCAAAAATAAATTTTATATATATGTTAAAAGATAAAACAGAAATTCAGTTTTGGGATGATTGGATGAGGAAGAAGAGTGGGCTAGGCCCGTCAGTTAATTAACCGTGTTAACATTTTTTTACCCCGGTAAAATCGTGCAACCGTAAATATCTTCCTTCTTTTTTTTTTAACCGTATATATATTTTCCCCTTTTTTTCTTTTTCTTTCCCCCTCTCTCTATTTTTCTATTTTTAATTTTTTTTTATCTACACCATAAATAATTTAAGAAACAAAATTCTGTGCCTTCTTCATCTTTTTTTTTTCCTCTCTTTCTTCTTTGATAGAAAGCGGACTTGACCTGGAAATGGATTTGAATGCTTAGCTCTCTCCACTCCCCGCTTCTGAGATTTCCATTTCCCTCTCATTTTTCTCTTTCAATTCCTTTTCAATCCTCTTCAATTTGTTCTTCCATTGTTGGAATCGCTAGATCTTGTTTCGGATCCGTGGATCTTTGTTCCGGCATTATCTGTTTTCTCTTCTGTTGCAGATCTTTTCCGCTGTTTTCTTCAATCTCGCCAACTCAAATCCAAGCTTACGCGGTTTTGTTTTTCATGAAGTTCTGATCGTTTGCGCGGTTCTCGAGGTGAGTGAGTGAGTGAGTGTGTTGGTGTTGTTTTGTTTGTTTTTGAGCTTGTTGTGGTTGAGGAGGAGATGGAGTGGTTGATGGTAGTGATGAATCTTATCGTTTTTGTGTGATTGTGTTTGTGAGAGGAAAGTTTTAGTGTATGTTTCTTGTGGTTTCTTTTTACTGCGGTTGAGCGGAAGGGTAGATGTCTTTTGTGTGTGTGGTTTATTTTGAGATGGATTGATTTGCCGCATGCTTATTGTACGAATAGATCGAGTTGGAATAATGTTTTTCATTTGTTATCTATGCTTGAATCTGGATAATGGAATGAAAATGGTGAAATTCTGATTTTGGCATTTGTTACCTCAATCTGCAAATCGGAGGTGTGTGTGGCGATGCTTGGATTTTCTTGATTTCGCTTGGCTGTTTGGTGACGGAATTTCTGTAATGTGATTGATTGATGAGTGAGTGTTGCTAATTAATATTTTTTTTCGGTTTATGGTTGAATGACGAAGTCGACGGGAAGTTATTTAAATCATTGCCTATGTCTTTGTTCACGGTTTCTTTGGGAAGAAATGGTTGACGGTTTTCAAACCATTCTATACCACGTGTCCTAGTTCTAGAAATGTGTTGTTCACTTGTTCTTTAAATTATTTTGGAACTAACTTGCTGTTAATAAATTCTGTTTATTTGGACGTGCTCTTCCGTTGTCGTATAAATCTTGAAGACGATGAAATGGGCGAATGATTTTCTTTGTTTGTCTTTCAATTGACAATTTCTTTAAGTTCAATGTAAATGTATGGCAACGACCTGATGAATGGCAAAATTTTTGCAATTGAGAATTCTCATGTGTTATAAGACTGTTAATTTTGACGTAATTCTAATTTATGTTATGGAGGATATATCAGAAAATTATTTCCCAAGTCGTAATGGTTTTGGTTGAAAACTTATGCAATGCTACTTGATTTGGTTTGATGTCTTGTAATGCTTGTTTCTTCTTCTATATGCTCTGGGGCATATATTTCATTGATCTGTTGTAGTTTACACCAAATGATGGAATCGGAAATCCTTGTACCTGCTGATGGGCTCAAACTGACCCTTCAAAATGGGTTTCATGAGCCTGTTTCTGGCTCCTCAGAGGAAATTGTTCCTGAAGTGATTGTGAGTGAGGGCATAACCAAAGACACAGGGGATACGATGCAGCAAGAAAATATCGAAAATGATATCAAATTGAGTGGCAGTGCAGCTAATGAATCGACCACAAGGGAACTCACAGAGGGATCAGATTTTCTGGCAGAAAGCGATATATCAACCCTTTCTAAGGCAGCCTACTTTGTTTAATCTATTTCTTTAGACGAAGTAGTTTATCTGATTCGACTCTGACAGGTGCAATTTATTCTTTGATTGCCTTCTTTTTAGGAAGGAGAGGAAAAGAATGTCGATCCTCCCAAGAAAGTGAAACCAGAGAAGGGTCAAATCAAGAGCAAGAATGAAAAGTCATCAGGCCCTAAACACATTTCTTCGACTGGGATGAATAAGAATAAAGATGGAAAAGATGCAGAACAGACTGCTGCTCTTTTAAATGGTTCTGGTACAGGTACATCACATCCACACCCAAAGCAGCCTAGTAAGAGTAGATCATTCAATGAGAGGCAACCTCAAGTACCAAAGGTAATAGTTTCTGTACATTGCCTTCTTGACTTGCCTATGCCCCCGAATCCCCCCGTGGGCAGGTTGTAGTTTTGATTATTTCTTAATCTGCTTGTGGGTCTCGTTCTCATAATCTTTTCGTCTGTTTCAAGCAGCAACCTGAGAAGTCTGATGGGGAAGGCTCCAAGTATGTTCTGCCTGCTTTTATGATTTTATTCTCTTCTTGGTTGGTTTAAATATTTTTTTAGTTTTATATCTAATTTGAGATCTACTTTTGCGTATATAATGAATGGAGATAGCTTTAACTTTCCACTAAATTATTGAAAGTGAATATAATTAATACTCCAGAGATCACTAAGTTGTGCCCCATTTTGTGCAGGGAGAATACGAACCTGAAACCTTTGAAGAAAGGTCAACCTAGTAAATCAGAAGGAGAATCGGAATCTTCTATGTATCCTTCGTTTCTTACCCTACTATTACATAGATATTCCTGAAATATAAATAAAAAAAAGTGGTAATATTTAGACATTGCTTCACGTTATCTTTTTTGTTGTTGTTTGTTGGATCCAAGTGTTTATCCTTGAATTGTTAATAGAAGTCCCAGAGCAGGAGATGAAAAACCAAACAGGGTTGGGAGACTTCCTAACTATGGTTTTAGTTTTAGATGCAATGAGCGTGCTGAGAAAAGAAAAGAGGTTTGTTTTCGGACACTTCTTTCTTGTTATTTTTACTGCTACTCTTCTCCAATGATTTCCGTGTTGAAATTTTTGTCATCATCATGTTATCATAATCAATGTGGGGCAGTTCTATTCGAAACTTGAGGAAAAGATACAAGCTAAGGAAGTAGAGAAGAACACTTTACAGGCAAAATCCAAGGTATCACTGTCTATATTGTCACTTTAATTTGTTCAGCATTTGATTCATATTGTGAGAAAGTCGCCTGTTACAGGAAACTCAAGAGGCTGAGATTAAAATGCTTAGAAAGAGCTTGAACTTTAAAGCAACTCCCATGCCGAGCTTTTATCAGGAACCACCTCCTCCCAAAGTAGAACTGAAAAAGGTAACAACGTTTGAAAAGAAGGTTTGAGTTTGGAATTCTTTAATATCGGTTTCTAAATTGTGATTGCTTCTCTCATGAACTTGTGGAGACAATTTTTTGTATTTTTGCTGCTCAGTCTGAATTATAATTATGTCTCAAGAAGGCACTGGGTAGATTTACCAGTGTCTTTTATAAAATATCTACCATGGTGTGTGGACCCTGTAGGTCTTTTGCATTCTAGCTGTCACTCATCTGCATATCATGTGACTGGTTTTTACATTACATGATTTCAACGATGACATCGATATCAGATTACAATTTTACGAATATACGATATCAACGTATATTTCTCGAAGTATGAAATTGATACAATTTATTTAGATTGATAATTAAGTTGTTTTTACTCTCAAACTAAGTTATGGATATGTTATTATTACTCCGGACTAAATAGATGACATTATTTAAGTTTTACAAGCATTTATAAAAGATGTTAGAGATATCTATGGATATTAAATATTTGATGTCGAATCCTTTGATTTATGGATATATCGACATGTTGACGGATATTTTCATTCTTGATTTTAGTTTCGTGGCATTTTTGAAGATTTCTTGTAGAATAATGGTTTAGAAGCAAACGTGGGCATTTTGATCCTTTTTATGGATTTATTAAGTTGATCTAAAGGTGGCTAATGGTAACAACAAATCGTTGGTGTAGATACCTCCTACAAGAGCCAAGTCTCCCAAACTTGGCCGAAAGAAGAGTTCAACCCCAGCAGACTCTTCAAGTAATGATGGCGGTGATGTGCGATCAGCTCGCTTAAGTCTCGACGAGAATGTGGCTCTGAATAACAATTCTAAGGGGGTTTATCCTGCCCGTTCAGAAAAGCCGAAACGCAGGTCTCTTCCTAATCTGCCTTCTGAGAGAACTACGATACCTGGTGTCGTAACAAATGCAGGAAAATCCTCCGCGACCAAGGTGAAAAATGTGGAGAAGCCTGCTGCAGCAGCAGCAGCATCTACTACAAATGGAAAGAAAGAAGAAAAAAGAGTGTCATCTGATGCAGCAACAACAAAGAAGTCTGCCAGTTTAAGATCAATAGAAGAGAAAACTGCTCCATCGAACGCAACAAACGACGTCGTCAATCTCAGCCAGGAGGAGAATGGAGTTGAGCCTAGCGAAACAGAGAATCAGACAGACGACGAACCAGAAAATGAAGAACAAGATCAGCATCAGAGCTCGGCAGAAGAAGGTGCAGAATTGGAGCAGTCATCAAACACCGTTTGAAACAGTAGCAGCCAACCACGGGTGCCGTGATCGTGATGCCATTTTGGAAAAACAAAAAAAAAGAAGAGAGAAATGGCAAAAAACAAAAAAAATGGTATGAGACCTGAATGAATTATTTTGACATTTTAAGAAGTGAACTGAAGGGATTTGCCTTTTGTGATTGTTATTATGTATTATTATGTGTTTTCTGTCTATAGCAGCAATTAGTTCTCTCTCACTTTGTGTGCCTTTCAACTTCTCACAGTTGCCGGTTGCCTCACTGAAGAAGGGATTTGCCATTTGTATGTAACTTCTCTTGTCACTTCCTTTTTTTGATCTAATTTATGTTTTTGCCTCTTTTTTCATTATAATATTCCCCCCCCAAAAAAAAAAATTATTTGTGATATCAATCCTCTCTTTTATTCTTTCTTTCTTACAATTTTGTGCTTCTTCTAATGGGAACTTAATCTAGATGAGCTTCCAAATTCTCTAACCCTTTTCCTTGTTATCTTTGTACGATGATATCATCTGAAAATCTAGCCATTCTATCTTTTTAGAGCATATTTTACAATATATATATCCTAGAATTTTAGAAAGAAGGTTAGTAAATCAATAGGTTTTTCAACTTATCATTTCTCTGAGTGGTAAGAAATATTAGTTCAAAGATTAAATCTGTAGTTTTGAAACTTGGAAATTAAAAGATGGCATTCTCAAAGTTATGGGATTGAATTTATAATTTAAATATTACTTTATTTAGAAAAAAAAAAATCCACCCCGACGTGATAATGGAAGATGATAGGACTTGATGCGATTTCAAGCTTATTGTGATTTATAAATCTATGACCCCATCTCATCTCCATCTCATCATGCAAGGGATATGAATTAGAGAAAGGGCTAAAACTTGAAAAGACTTTAAAATCTCTTTATAATTCTTAAAATACGTGGTCTTCGTGCTCACTATACTTTTAAATTGTTCATTTTGGATCTTAATTTTCATTCTTTAACATGTTTTTCTTTCCTAAATTAAGATTTTACCAATTGAAATTATAATAATTCTCCTTTGAAAACTACTGAAATGGAAGTAAACTTATTAAAAGTATGAAAGTTCAAACTAAACCAAATTTAAAAGCGACCAAATTGAACCTATGAAAACACAGTACCAAATTAGTAAACTATTAATAACATTGGAATTTTAGAAACATGTTACAAAAAGGAGACATTATTACAAAATGTCCAATTAGGGTTCAGCTAATAAAGGGTCATCTTTAGATCTAATTCATGGAGTTCATACTTTGACATTCTTGCTTTCATATTGGAATCTGGTTGAGAAGGGTTTGCTTTTGTTTTAAGTAATCTCTACTTCTTCTTCTTCAGACTCATCTTCATCTCCAGCATCCCACAGAAACTTAGCATATGAAGCCAGAACATAACTGCAATATTTCAAATCATTTCGAATTAATCTTTTGAATTATTGAGTTTAGTTCCTTAGTTGATTGGATTTCTAAAACTTCATCTACAGAACACTCTGCATTGATTATTGCATCCCAAGGAATCAAAGAAACCCTAATCATGAACTTAAAACAGTCTGAAATGGAATTTTATTACCAGTCATGATTCTGAATTCCCTAGAAAATGAAGAACATGATCATATCGTATCATTCTGCATCACGAATGAGAAAGAAAATACAGACTGTTTAGAACGGAGATTTACCAGTCATTAGGGGATGAATTAACAGCTTGATGAAAGTAAGTACGAGCACGATCTTCATCTCTATGAGTTTGCCATATCAAATCTCCATAGAGAGATAAAACATTTCCATCATTTGGCTTCGCCAAGATCGCTCTCTCACAATATTCTTCAGCTTTCACTGCATCCTTTTTCACCTGCACAGATCATATTTATGCGTTTTTCTTAGATTAAACGAAGCTTAAATATTCAGATTTAGTCTAGATGATTCTTTAATCCTTACCTCTTTCAGAAACCTCGCGTAATTGCTTAAGATTAGAGCATCGCCAGGATAAGCTTCGATCATCTTCTGATAATACTCATCCATACTTCCACTTCCCCGACCTGAATCTCCATTGCTATCACCGAACCAATTTTCACCACCGCCACCTCCGCTTCCAACTCCACCGCCGACCGGAACCTCCGGCACGGATTCCACCTCAAAATCTCCACACGCCTCTTTCTCCTCCATCATCATCTCTTTTTTCATCACACACTTCTCGAATTTCGACTTCTCTGATGAAACCTTAACCTCAATCTCTCCTCCTTTCCTCTCCACCATAATCGGCAACGAGAACGATTTTCCAGAATTAAAAGGCGTACACATAGAGGCTCTACATGTTAGTGAGCCGCACGAGACGGACATAGACGCGACTCTGATAATCTGAAACCGAGAAATCGGAACCAGATCAAATCCCGGCGATGATCGATGAATACATAACTTCGAGTTCATAGCCGAATAAGTTGGCGGAAGCATATTCGGTAGAATCATAACGGCGGTTGACGACGAATCATCGGAGATGGCGGAGACGGCGGAGGAAGGTGAAAATCTTCATCTCTATGATTCGTCAAAACACAGAGAGAGAGAAAGATTTTGGGTTTTGGGTAAAATGCTCCGTTTCCGATCGGTTCTTACTTTTTCGTTGAGAGAAAAAAAGAGGTGAGACGAGGCGATGATTAAGTACGGGCATTCACACGTGTGATCCCTTGAGTGGGCTTACAATATTACGACACGTAGCATAAAAAACCACTTTTGTTCCCTCAACTTCCGTTAAAATACTGATTTAGTTAACTTAACTTATATTTATAACTTTTAAATTTATAACAATTTGGTCTTACTTCTAGATTTGTAACAATTTAATCATTGAATTTTAATAAATAATAATTTGATATTATACTTTACCATGTGTAACAAATTAGTCATTTTTATGAAAATATTCTTAAGATTTAATGAAATTTCTTAGATGTAGATCGTTATATTGATGAAAATCAATTTTTTTATAAACTATAAAGATTAGATCGTTACATAGTAAAATTCAACACTTAATTTCATAATAGAGACTAAATTATACCATTTTCAAAACATAAGTACTAAATTGTTACTTAATAAAGTTTAGGGACTAAATTGTTACAAATTTAAAAATGTAGAGACTAAATTATTATTAACTAAAATTTAGGGACTAAATTGTTACTTTACTAAAAGTTTAAGGACCAAAAGTAATTTTTGATCTTATTTAAATTACTAATGTAAATTACGTTGTACTTGCTAGTACTCCCGTCGCCGGTCCAACTTATTTGAATACGAGAAAATTTAAAGTAATATATCATTATTCTCATTCATAATTTAACATGTCAATAAATGATATATTATTTTACTATCAATTTACTTGCTAGACTGCATATTATTATTAGGTTTAAATACTACTTTGGTTACTATAATTTTGGCTTTATTTCATTTTAGTCATTGTATATTCAAAATGTTAGTCTTGGTCTTATATTTTCAAGTTTTGGTTCATTTTCGTTTATGTACTTTTAGAATGGGTATGTTAGTCTTTATACTTTTAACTTTTGTTCATTTTAGGTTATTGAACTTTCAAATATTGACTATTTTGATCCCTTAAAAAAATGAAGTGATAAATAATAGTTATTTTTTAAAAATACAAGGACGAAAATAAACCAAAAGTTAAGAGTCCAAAGAAAAAATGAACATTTTATAAGTAGAGAGAAAAAAATGAACCAGAGTTTCAATTACAAAGACCAAAATGAAAAATTTTAAGTACAATGACTAAAATGAATCAAAACAAAAAATATAGGAACCAAAATAAACATTTTGAAAGTATAAGGACCAAAATAAATCAAAAACCAAAAGTATATTGTCTAAAATAATATTTAAACCTTATTATTAACTAGTACAATTATGGAAAGTAAAAATAAATGAAGATATTATGGGAAGAAAAATATTTAGGTGTATCATCCAACATTACACTCATTTTTTGTGCATCCCATCATGTTGTTCAATTATAGTTTGTCATGTGGTAAATTCTTCCTTCATCTCTCTTTAAATATGTTATTTATTTATTTATCTTACATAACGAGACTGAGATAGGTGCATTTCATGATGCATCCAATATATTACTCTTATGAGAATTTCATGTTTGTGTTAGAAATAGTTTTTTTTTTAAGTTTAAACAATATCTAATGGGTCTTTATATTTTTAATTTTGTATCTAATATGTTTCTCGATTTTAAAATGTCTAAATAAACAGTTGACTGTGAGTTATGTATCTAATATTTCAACGGGTTTTAAAATAAAATAATGATTCTATTATGCATAAAGTTAAATTTATGTTCATAATTATGTGAGCAGTGAAGAAATATTAAATAACTCAAGAATTTATTAGATACAAATTGAAAGTTTTTGAACTTAATGTTTTTTAAATTTGGGGTCATATTAGATATTTTTCTAAATTTAGAGACGTATCTATTACAAAATTGAAAGCTTATGGATTTATTAAAATTCTTTTAATTTTGCATATTTGACACAAATCTAAAGCTTTAGAGAACAAATTTGAAATTTAGCCAATTATAATTTCTTCTAAAATTGTATACATGTGTCTAATATGTTGTTTAATTTTAAAAATTGTTCAAAAAGTCATTTAACTGTTCATTTTGTTGTCTTTGAACTTTCAATTTTATATCTAATAAGTATTTATTCGTGTTTGATATTCTTTCAAAAAAGTTTATGATTTTATTAGCCATACAAATTAGAATTTTATTAGAACACAAACTTCAATTTTATTTTAATAAATATGCACACCTCGTTTGGTAACCATTTAGTTTTTTATTTTTTATTTTTGAAAATTTAGTTTATAAAACACTACTTCTACCTCCAAATTTCTTCCATTTTTATCTTTCCTTATCAATGGTTTAAAAAACCAAGTCAAATTTTGAAAACTAAAATAAAGTAGCTTTTAAAAATTTGTTTTTGGTTTTGGAACTAAGAATTTAACTATTGTACTTAAGAAATATGTATATCATCGTAAAAGATAGGGAAAAATTAGGCTTAATTTTCAAAATTTCAAAACAAAAAACAAAATGATTATCAAACATGATCTTGATTTTTTAAAATATTGTTGAATATGTCAATGTTAAAAATCTATTAGATACAAAATATAAAGCTTGTAAAAGATTTAACCGACACAAAATTGAAAGCTTAAGATCTATAATAGTTGAAAATTAAAAGATTAAATTTGTAATTTAACGTTTTTTCTTTCTTTCTTTTGATTAAATTTAGTACAAAAAGATACGTTTTAGAAAAAGTTTTTAAAGAAAAAAGAACTCCATATTCAAATATATCATCTTTTTCTTTACTTTCTATTTTTATTTTTTTTATTTTTATTTTTTCTTTTTAATTTATTGTGATTTGGTTACTTTAAAAAATGAAAGAAAAAGGGATAGCAAAAGTCTCTTTTGTGGTCTTACAAAATTAGAAATATCTTTTCAATTAAATATCTACTAATTCATTTGTCTTTTATTGATATATCAATTGATAAATTGACATTTCCAACAACTGTTGGCGTTTTTTTTCAAAAAATAACATTTTTCATTTTAACACATATGGTTTGTTTATACACTTTTTTTTTTTTTTCATTTACTTCATGAACAAGAGTTTCTTATAATTCTTTTTCTTTTGTTAACAAGAGAACTCGTACTATCGACCCCTTC
This sequence comes from Benincasa hispida, assembly GCF_027475165.1. Classification (NCBI taxonomy): domain Eukaryota; kingdom Viridiplantae; phylum Streptophyta; class Magnoliopsida; order Cucurbitales; family Cucurbitaceae; genus Benincasa; species Benincasa hispida. The sequence continues at coordinate 69,204,193 of NC_143486.1, forward strand.
TCCACAAAATATAAAGACTATAGACAATTTTCTTTAATTAATAAAATTTTATATTCTTCTTTAATCACTATTACTATTTTCAAAATCACTCTAAAATATCTTTTAATCATTCAAAACCGATTTTGATTAAAAAAAATCTATTTAAAAGTATAATATAAAATGTTAATAAATTATAAATGAATAAAGAAGCGTTTCCCAGTAATTTGAAAAAATGAATGTTAGAAATCTTTATAATTAAAGAGATTAAAATTTGAAGTAGGGAAAATACAGTATGAATTTTTAGAAATATTAGGTGAAATGAACATTAGGACCAAATTATTCGGTCAACTTCAACGTTAGCTACTTAGCAATAAAGGAGGTAGATGATATGTCAATTATTGAAAATAACAAATTAAAAAAAAATCAGAATCAAAATCAAAATATTAATTATTAATCTAAAATGGAGCTGTCCCGCCTCTACGTTTGCCTTTTTAAGTATTAATTGATAATATGAAAATGTAGATAGGTACGAACCCATTGTCTAAAACTCCATTTAATGTAAAACCTAAATCTCCATTATCAAACTATTTTTATATTAAGTTTATAAAGTTTGAATTTTGGAGGAAAATATTAGTTTTATTCAATTTATTTTCAAAAATTTTTCTGATAAAGAAAATATGAGAAAACCAATATAATTTTTGAAAATAATGAACCTAAATATAATTTATATTTGTAAGGCTATATAATTATTAGATTATACGACGACAGCTGAACTATTTTTTCTACTTTTTATATTTATCGAATAACTTCTTTTCTTACCATCTACACTTTTGGTTCATATCATAATAATAATTATTATTATTAAAAAAAAAAAATTTAAACAGATATGAACTCCAAACTTACCAACTCTACTCTTATACCAGTTATTTCCATCCTTGGGGCAAAAGTAAACAAATTTGTTTTGTTTTGTTTTGTTTTTGAAGTTTAATTATTAACACAAAAAGATGCAAAACATAAAACAAAATGGGCAGGGCAGAGTGAAGATTTTATTACATGTAAAATGAGGAGGTTGCATGTACAGTTCTCCAATGAGGGGAAAAAAAAAGAGGTACCTCAAACACTAGGGCTTGGCAGGCAATAAGGAAAAAAACAACCCAAAAGAGCTGTGATGGCCAAAGCCCATGGAAACACAAGGCACCATAGTTTTTGAACTGTCCAAAGCAACCACAACAATGACCCATGAACACTACAAAACACTCACATTATATATATAACCATACCCTTTATGAGGAAAATCCTACAAGCCAAAACCATGACATGCAAGAGCAATTTCTAGAACTTAGACTCCTTAAAAAAAACCAAATCAGCAAACCGGGAAAAGCATGGACCTATGACGTGGCATCTTCGAGGGGCAGGGTGAATCCAGGCATCGAGACCCAGCGACACAGATTCTGGTACTGTCGTTCTCGGGGAAAATTGGCCATCGAAAGAGGTACACATCCCTCTACTAGGCAACAGATCGCCAAGGAATTGAAGATCTGCAAAAAATGAGAGGGAGATGGCCATATACCCTGAAAAAAAAAAAGAACCAAAATGCTGCATGGACTGGGATGATCTTTGGTAAATATATATATATATATACCCCAAAACTTTGTGAACTGGCCCTCACTCGGAACAGCTAGCTAGAGTTACGGACATTCGCGGTTAAGTTACGGTTCAAAATTCTTCGACTAGCTTCAGAGTGCCATCAATTTATGAAAGAATGTCACACCTCCAGAGCTGCTCCACAAGCAGATCAACAGTGCTACTGCTGATAGCATTACAATGCTGGATGTTCAGACCCACAAGAGTATCACCCAAATTTATCAAGTCTGCCAAGCTTTTGTCTGATACGAATGAGCAACCAGAAATCGAAAAGATCTGCAGACTCAGTTGCTTGGCATGAGCTAGAGCTGCAACTCCTGAATCCGTGATTGAGCATTTTGAGACATCGAGATTACTGAGTGACGGACAGTTGTTTGCGATGGAAGTCAAACTAGCATCTGTGATCTTCCTACAACCGTCGAGATTAAGCATTTTAAGGGTCCAACCATGGTGCTCGGTCATGGATGAAACAACCTTGTCGGTCAGGTTGACACAACCACTAACATTGATCTTCATTAAACCTGACTGACAGTTTTGGAGCCAAGCTAGCAACCCACAATCGTCAATTCCAACAAGTCCACTAAAATCCACATTTTGTAGCTGGGGGCACAGCTTGCCCAGTAAAGCAAGGTTTCTATTGCCAAAACCATGGCAGTTGCGGATGGTCAACGACCGCAAGGATCCACTAGAGGCCGGCATAGCCAATTCTGAGTTCATGTCCTTAATTCCCAAGCAGCTTATGAGAGAAAGAGCCTTCAAGCTTGTACTGCAGTTTAAAAGGACACCAAAGAATCCAAACTGAGTAATCCTGTGACACTCCTCCAATTGCAAGCACTCAAGAGACCTTGCAGCTTTTGCAAAAGAGACTAAGCCATTATCAGATAAAAATGAACACTTCCTTAGACAGAAATGCTTTAAATTTGGACTACCCTTTCCAACAGATTCAAGCCCCATGTCTGTCACTCCATTGCAGGAGGAAACTGTGAATGACTTCAACTTTTGTAGTCCATGACCATTTCCCATGACCCAGAACCCTTTCTCACTAACATTCTTAAGATCGGTGAGGACAAGGTCAGTAACAGCCTTGCCATAGTGCCCAATAACAGCAAGGGACACATCGGAAACCTTCAACGCCTGAAGCTTCACCTTATTCAAAGCACAAGTGTTCAAAGACAATAAGCTTGCAATTCCTTGATCTCCAACAAGCGGGCAATCTTTAATCACAATAGACTTCAGCTTGGGGCAGAACTGCCCAATAGCTCGCAGACTTCCATTTCCAATTTTCGCACAAGATTCTATTGTAATATCAGTCAACTTTGGGCAGCTCCTAGCTATCTCAACCACAGCCTTGTCAGATACAGCAGGACATCGACAGAGATCAAGCTTCTCCAAATGGTGAGATGCCTTGGCAATCTCACAAAGACCTTCATCTCCAATTGAAGACAGATTCCACAAAGAAAGAGCCCTTAGAGATTGACACCCACGAGCAATTGTCTTGAGTCCGAGGTCTGTAACCTTGCTGACATGATTAGTTCCACGGATCACGAGCTTGCCTAAACCCCCTCGACTTGCAGTTCCAACCGAAATGGCAGCAAGTCTGAGATCTGTTGCCTTCTTCCCTTCCAAACTCCTAGACAGATATCCATCACTCTCAATTTCAATGTCCTCAACCTCCTTCAAGGTCACCTCATCCTTGGACTTCAACTCGTGGGAAGATATATTGCTCAAAAGCATAAGCCATCGCTTAGAAACGCTTGCGCAGGCACTCCTTTCTTTGCCACCAGACAATCGTCTGAAAATCTCAAACAAGCACTCATCTGGAAGAATCTCGATGGAAACATTTGCCTTTGATTCAACTCCTCCACCAAACACAAATGGAGCGATGATGCGAGACTTCTTGCGAGGAGGAAAATAGACATCGACGTGGTAAGGAAGGGACAAGAATAAACTTGAGTCCTTGGGATTTGGATATATTGACCCTCCAGGGCAAAAATCTTCACTACCTGAAATTTCAACAACAAGAACTAGAGCTTAGATACATCGTTCAACTTCACAATTAAAATCCTCAGATCAAAAATACCGCTCAACTTCCAGATTAAATTATTCAAAATTTATCAAGAGAGAAAGGCAGGAAGAAATCTCTGCAAATCCATGATTTGATCCTTCAAAATTTATTATTGATATGCTATTTTTTTCTAAACTCAAATCTAAAGGTAATATTTAAAACATAAAATCAACCCTAAGTTGAATTGGGATGATAAATCAACTACACATACATATCACTTAACTAAACCTATCTTCAAATTTTGATTTCTATTTTCAAAAAAGATACATAAACCGATCGATTCCGAAAGTTACATCTAGCTTGGACTGTTCAAGACAATAAAACGGCCAATCAACACCAAAATCCAATCCTAAGATAAGAAACCCACATCCATACTCCCTCGTAATTCATACCAAGACATGATCCGCCACTTGGCGAATCGAGAAACCGCATAACTAAATCAATAATTCCAAATTTTTCCCTACGATCCATAATTTCATCCCAAAAAAAATTTACTACAACCATACAAAACAAGGCACTTAAAACTCAAAATCTAAACCATATCCAATCTGCCTCTCACAATCTAAAGAACCTCCACAGTCCAATTCACAAGCTCCATGACACAACAGGGAAACCAAATATAAATTCAGAAGAAACCCATTAACTTACCGGAATAGGCAAAGAGCTTCGACATGAGTATAGCTCAAAAAACCCCGGGAGGTGGAATCTGCACGGATTTGCACCCAAAAACCCTCGAAAGAGAGCAAAAAGAAGAGAGGAAACGAAGATGATGAACACGATCAAGATGAATTCAGCCTGAGATTGTGAATGCATGAGAGAAAAACGGGCAAAGAAGATCGTTGAAACCCTATCAGATAGGGAAAAAATGGAAGAAGAGAGAGGAAAAATGGAAGGCTTGAAGCGGTCTACTCTAGAAAAAGGCTTTATGGTGGGTTCAAGAAAGTTACGGTACATGCACATACACCGAATAAAAACCCAAGTGCATTGTATTTGTTCACAAAGTGGGGTTTCATTGTAATATTCTCCCACCAAATAAATAAATCAATTTTAATTTAATTTAAAATAATAATAATAATAAAAGAAAAGAAAAAACCACAAACCCAAAACCAGACTCTGTTTTCCTTTTCCTTTTCCTTATTTTTGGTGTTATTAATTGCCAAATAGTGTTCCATTAAATGTATTTTTGTGTTTTTTATTAATAAATATCATATTTTTCAAATAAACTTCAATAATAGTTGACATGCATTGTTTCTCTTCTAAGTTCGAATCTTTATAAATTATATTCTTAATCGTTCTACTTTAAAAATAGACGTTATTTTAAATCATTTAAAATTTATTTTAGAATACTATTTTAATTTATATACCTTTCATTTATTTTTTTTATCAATATACTTTTAAAATATTTATATTTTACTTCATTTATTTTTTATTTTGATTCGTTTTAGTCATGTATATTTAAACATCTATTTTTTTTTTCTCTTTATTTTCAAAATGGGGCTATTTTGATCTTTAATTACAAAATTTTATAAAATTTTGAAATCTTATAGTATAAATTTGCTTTTACATTTTAATACAGTTCAGTAATTGAAGTGTAATTTTAAACTTCATAAAGAAATGAGTAAGATAAAAATGAAAATGAAAATTGAGAACTTAAATAAACTTTGTAAAGTACATAAACTAAAATAAATAAATATTAAAATTTCGGAATGGATGATTTAAAAGTAAAAAGAATACAATGAACCTAAATAGGTTCAAAAAGTTAATATACATCTTTTAAACTAAATTATCAAGTCATTTTCTATGCTAAAATTATATTTATAAATATTTTGATTCATTTTTTATACGGTATGTTTTTTAAAATATAATTTAAACTAAAGAGTGAGTTTGAAATTAAATAAATTTATTATTTTTTTAACTATGAAATTAAGTTATAAAATAAGCATAGTTGCTTACTATAATTTATACTATCAATTTAGAGGTTCGATTCTCCAACTTACATATTATAAAAAAGTTATAAACACATAATTAACGAAAATTCATTAATATGAACGCATGTGAGTGGATAAAGGCACCAATTATCATTTTAAATAGGTTAAATTTTACTTTTGGTCTCTAAATTTTTATGAAAGTAACAATTTAGTACATAAACTTTAGTTTGTAATGATTTAGTTCCTGTACTTTCAATTTTGTAACAATTAAGTATTTTAAACTTTGACATGTAACAATTTGGTCTTTATACTTTTAAATTTATAACAAGTTAATCCCTCACGTAAAAAAAAATCATTAAGATTAAATGTCAATTTTTATTATTTTATGATGTAAACTTTGTATTTTATAAAAAAATATCAATTCTCTTATTAGTTTATCGATTTATCTATCCAAATAATTTCATTAAATTTTAACACTAATTTTTACAACAAAAACTAAATTGTTACAAATTCTAAATGACAAAAACTAAATTGTTACACAGTAAAGTTCAGGGACTAAATTGTTACAAAATTAAAAATATATGGACCAAATCATTACAAATCAAAGTTCATTAACTAAATCATTATTTTTATGAAAGTTTAGAGACTAAAAATGATTTTTAACTATTTAAATACAATGGTTCGATCCTCCATTTCCATTAAAAAAGAAAATCAGTAGAAAAAAAATCATAGCACATAATGATATACATTTCAAATGCTAAACAACATAGTAATTAAAATGAAGAGTAATACCATGCTCATTTCAATCAAATTTATGTTAAAAAAACGTAAATAAAATTTTTAAAAAAATTAAAATTAATTTATCACATATAAAATGTATAAAGATGAGTGCAATCCATATTAATATTTAAAATAATAATAAGTGTAAATGACGTATTTAATTTTAGTTCTCTGTGTTTCTTAATTTGTGGTTCCTTCCACCAAAGTGATGAGTGTTTGGGTGTCGCGTCAGCTTTGGAATTAACCCTTTTATTTGTATTTTTATTTTCAACTTTTGGTGACATAATATGCATATGCAATGACTAATGAGTACAAAGGAGCTAAAAATAAACTTTATAATTTTAAATTAAACTTTTTTTTAAGAAAAAAATTCTGTTTTATCTGAAATGAAAAGTTTGTCTTTCATATCATTGTTAAATTTTAGTGAAAATACCTTATAATTATACTCTAAACTATTGGTGTATCGAGACGTTGAATTGATTATTATAATAAATAGTTATTGTAATTTAGAAGTTATAACCGTTTGTATTTATGATATATACTATTTTAATATGAGTTATAATAGTCGAGATGCAAATTATTTTAGTTTTGATAAGGAAGGATAAACACACTAACAAAGATGGAGAGATAATTTGAGTATAAAATAGTAAACACCATAATAAAGATGGATATGAAATAGTAATATTGTAGTTAATAGTAAGTTATAATAGTCGAGAACACAACTATTATAATTAAAGCCTCAAAAAACGTGGAGTGAACTATAATAACTCATTTCACCCACTTGAATTGGAGGCATGAACAATTTCTTAGTCGTGTCAATTAAAACACTAAACTAACAATACCTAAATTGTTAGTTTAGTATAAAAGCATTTGGCGCGCAGGATTGAATTGACAACCATTATTTTTTTTAAGGGGTAAACATTTTCTTTTTTACTTTAGAAACAAAAGTCAAGCTTTTAAATTATGTCAAATAGCTCCTAATCTATTTAACATTTAATATATATATATTAAAAATCAATTAAATATCGTGATTAATAAGACATTTACCCTTATTCAATAAATTTATAAACCTTGTAAAAAAAATTAATCTATTAGATATAAAATTCAAAATTCAAAAATCTATTAAATAAACAATTTTAAAAATATATAAATATATTATACCCTTATTAAAGTTTAATGATCTATCTAACAGAATGATAGTCGTTCTTATTTCAATTTTATTATTTTTAGTTTAACAATTACATTGAATAAGAATCGTCAACTTTTTTTAATATAATAATTTATATTTTATCTACATAACTATATTCACATAGACTATTCTAACTTATTGCATAATAATATTCTAGTAAAAAATTATTGTATAAATTGACTTTTTATTTTCAATATATAGCTACCATTATTTATACAATATACCGAAATACCAATTGACCTTTGGTATCAATTTCGGTCCATTCAACTTATGAAGTTTAGGATGAAACTATTCAATGTACATAGTTAATTTCATGAATGATATATATTTATAATGTATTTGTAATTATTTTATTTTCAGGAAGATTAAATGAAAATAAATAAAATTCGGTAAATACATTGTTCCAGAAAATAATAATAATAAATAAAATGGTACATACATTTGAAGTGGCATTTTATTTGGAAAAAATAAAAATAAAAGGGTTTGACGTACACGCGCCATTCAATGAATTTAACCCGGATTCAGAGCCCGACTCAGTTCCGTATTTAGTGCTTTCCGTGCCGTCTTAACTCAAACTCCGTTTCTTTTTTCTGTCGACTTCCGTTTTTAAATTTTTGGTCGGTTGACCACATGTTTAAACCTTATATTTTCTAACGTTTATATTCTACTTTAATTCATTGTACGGAGATAATATCTTATATTTTCATCAATATTTTTTTTAATACAACAATTAAATAAATATATTCGAACCACAAGTCTCGTAATTATTAACACATTTAAATATCAAATTATGTTTATTTTGACAATGATGTAAATACAATATAAATAATGATCATTTTAACTAGTCTAGCTAGAATAGACTTTTTATTTATTAAACCGTTGTATTACAAGTTTTTTTTTTAGTATAATAAACGGAAGTATACGAGATTTTACCTTCCTAAGTTGAGAGAAGTAAATACATTAGGTTAATTAAATTGTGATCACTTTGATTATTAAAGTACAAGTGTAGTATTTCAATTTAGGTAATTTTTTGGTAACACATTTATTAAATGCTTGGAAAATAAACTACCTACTTTCGAGATGGTATATACAGATGGGTGTGTTTGATAGGTTGTTAACGTTTAAAAAGTGTTTAATTAATTTATAAACTTTCAATTTTCCTATCTTAGTATGTCATCGAGTTTTCAATTTTGTCTTCCATATGTATATGATATGTTCAATATTTTAAAAAAACAAATAAATCTATTAGACCTTAACTTAAATTTTATTCCTAATTAAATATAAAGTTTTCAATATTATGTCTAATAGATTTGTTAATTTTAAGAAAAATGTAGAACATACTAGGAATTTCTCAGACACAAATACTTATTAAATAGTTTTTTTTTAATTCCATAATTTATTAAACTCGAACATAAAAGTTTATAGAATAAACTTATAAATTAAACTAGGATTAATACTAAACTAACCTACCAAACTTAAAACATAATTTAGTGTAGAAACTTAGATGAGATGAAATCACATGAAATATTGTTAAAAGAAAAGATGGCACATTATTCCATGAAAGCATGGGAAATTTTGCAAGTTGATTATGAATTAAACCTTTACAGCTAATGAAAGCTTAGAAGCCAGCACAAGTTCATGAATATTATTGCATTTGATCTTCAAATCAATTAACCCATTATTCCAAATCTGCAAAAATGGATTATAAAATTCACATCTTTTTGTATTTGATTATTGTTTGATCAAATCAAATAAGTCCCAAGTTGGGATTTTTGTATTTGGGGTTTTGAGAGATTTTGTACTTTTTAATTTTTTATTATTATTCAAAAAAAAAAAAAAAAAAAAAACCCACTTGTGCTTGGGCATGTGTGTGTAGGATCCATCCAAAACACAACCTTAATTTGTTGGAATTTTCACAGTGTTTGCTTATAATAATTAAAAAAAAAAAACCATTTTTAAGGGAAATTTTCAAAAAAAAAAAAAAATGAAATTATTTATACAAAATAACAAAATTTAATCTTCTTAAATAAAAGCGGATAGAAGTCTATTAATATCTATCAATTATAGAAATTGATGGAAGTCAATCGTTGATACTATGCAATAGACGCGAATAGAAGTCTATAAGTGTTTATCAATTTTTTTATATATATTTTTGTAAATAATTTCACATTTTTTTATCTGTAAAATTCTTTTCTTTTTTAATAATATAATAGAAATTTCAATTTGCCATTATATCAATCCATACACATGTGAAATATAGAAATCTCAATAAAAATTTAAAACAATGGGTATAATTATACTGTCAAAATATTTTTTTCCTTTTTTTAATTCAATGATTTATGAGATTGGAGATTTTAAGGTCTGACTTTTTGATTAAAATAATAATAATAATAATAATAATAATAAATGGTGCTTTCTCGTGTTGATATTTTATTATTATCATAAAGTTATTTAAGATTAAGATGGAAGTAAATATTAAAATTCATATGATTAAAACAAATTCTCTGAGTTGTTTTATTCCATTTTCTACCATCTAGGGCGATGTGCTTACAAGTTGGGAAAGGTACATTGTACGCAATTATGAAGAAATATTCAAGATGAGGCATATTGTTTTTTGGATTTTATATTAATTATAACTTTTTGTTTATTAATAATTTATTGATAAATAACTTTATCCAAAATGATATACTTTTAGTAGTCGAGTTTTGAGTTTCACTCTCATTTAATTCTTAAATTTTAAAATATTATACTTTTAGATTTGAGTTTGGTTATAATTTGGTGCCTAGATTTTAAGAATTGTATTTTTAACCTTAATTTTTTAATAAATTCTCGTTTTTAATTTTAAAGGTTAATATCTATTAATTATTTTGAAAGAATTATAATTAATTAAATTTTACTATTATTCACGACTATTAAAATTAATTTAAAATTTTCACTTCATAATGATTTTAAATTAATTAATGGCCTATTATCGTCAATGACAAAAATTGACATTTATTTAAAATTGAGGTTAAATGTATAAATCTTGAAATTTAGAGATCAAATTAAATAAAACTCAAAATTCAAAGTAAAAATGTAATATTTTGAAACAAATAAAAACTCGATACCTATTATTAAAAAAAGTAATTTTCTCTCTTTTGTACTTTGCAACCGAAATTTAATTAAAACGTCTATTGACATCGACTGGTTATATTTAGCTCTAATTTTTTACTTTTATACCTATCTATTTAGGTTAAAAACCACTTTTAGTTATTGAAATTTTATATAAGTAGAAATTTAGTTCTTAAACTTTAATTTAAATTTGTAACAATTTAGATCTTATGGTAAAAGGAAACAATGCAAACTTTATTTTTTAGTATCCATCAAGATATGAGAGGATTTGAACCGTAGATGTCTTGATAGCTAATATCATATCAGTTAAATCTCATCTAACTTAAATTTCAATTTTGATTATGCAATGATTTGGTCTAATTTTTTTTATCTCATTTATAATCAAGCTTGACTTTTAATTAATTTATCAATTTACATATATAAGAAATTTTATTATTAAATCTTACTAGTATTTTTCAAGATAGGAATTAAAACGTTACAAATCGTAAAATACAAGACTAGATTGTTACAAATTGCTAATTTTTTATTTAATAGATGCCAAATATTTATTTGTCTCTATTAAATAATTAATGAAAACAAAAATAAAAATGACTAAGAATATATATACTTTTTCCATATAATGCTTTAGGAAAATTCATTAAAAGATGTAATTTTGTTTTAACATATGTGTAGTTCAACGATAATTAATGTTATAGGTCATTTTGGACCAAGAGTTACAAGCTTGAAAGAAGCATAAAACTAAGGTAAATTTTGAATACAATAGTAGTATTAGAATTATAAGAGTCTAGGAAACAAACCAAGAGAGATAAAACAAGTGAAAGATAAGTGATTGGACGAAAGGACCCAGTATACCATTACCTGGCTCGACCATAGGAGCCACAATCTTAACCGACATGATCAATTAGAACCAACATATGCAAGTCCTATTCAAAATAGAAACCCTAGGGTTCACTTCTCTATAAATAAGAGACCGTATGACAACATAAAAAGGTAAGTTATTTTCCCCCTAAAAGCTTACTCAAACTCTTTGTTAAATATTGACTTAAGCATCGAAGTTCTCGTGTCAAGCACCACACTGATGCTCATTTTTCTTTGTTTTGCAAGCTATATTCAATCTGCAAAATACAAATTTATTGTTAAAGATACGTAAAGATAAAATGAGCATGCCTTCTTGACTAAATTTTGCTATCAACATCAAGAAGTTCAATTTTTTTAAAAAAAGTAATTTCTATTTATCTAAAATATGACGTGTTAATTAATTTAAAAAGGTTTTTAAAAAAACTTTATTAATTATTTTCTTCTATAAAGTAATGATTAAGTCATTTGACCATAATATATTTTCAAAAGCTAATTTTATAATCTTTACACAATGATTTTGCTTCTTAAAACAATATCCATTAAACCCACTCAATAAAGGAACATGTCAAGTTAATGGGGGCATCTACCTCCACTAACCTTTGTTTCTTCACATTTAGAGAGATATTTTCCTATAGGTTGGTATATATTTATGCATTTTTCTAGAAGTTCAAATCAAATCTCCTTTTTTTTACCCAATAATTTTATTTTTTTAAATACCATTTTGATCTATATACTTTAACGTTGGTTCAACTTTTGTCTTCATATTTTCAATAAATCTTAAATTTAGTCATTAAAAAAACTCAAGTTTAATAAAATTAGTTAAATAATAATAATATTTTTCGTGAAAAAATATAACATGTAAATATGTTTCCAAAATTTATATAATAATTAAAATAATAATTTTCCTGTAAATTTTAAAACGTATTAAACGTACCATCTTTCTTCGTATTAAAATTAATGTTGTTTTCAAATATAGAAAAATGAACCAAAATATTTATACATAATAGCAAAATATCTATTTGTGTCTGTTTGTGTTATGATAGACATAGACTCAGATAGTAATCTATCGCTATCTATAGCTGTCTATCACCGAAAAACTATGATATTTTGCTATCATCTGTAAATATCTTTAGCAATTTGTCATTTAAAATAATTTTCTTAAAACTATTATTATTATTTAATCAATTTCAAAATTTAACATCGAGGGACTAAATTTCACATTAACTGAAAATCCAAATACTAAAATCAAACAATTGAAAGTACATGACTAAAATCGAACAAATTTATTGGTGGGAAAAATCTTCCACTACTACTGCAAGAATAAGAAGAAAAACAATTGAGAAGTTAAAAGAAAGCAATAAAACTGAAAACACAAGATTTAACTTGAAAAACTTCAAACTTGAGAAAAAAATCACGAACCAAAAAAATTCTACTATATGAAAATTTTATTACACCCACAAAGAATAATTCTCTCTCTTAATCCAAATTATAAGAACACTCTCTCGAAGGTTTTATATTATTCACGCTTTTTTTTCACTCTCAAACTATAAAATACGCAAAGAGAATTCAATTAAAATTAACACACTTAATAAGTGTTTATAACCGCGACAAATTGAAACCGAAGGCGTAGACTCATTTTTTAATATTTGAAATCCATCACTTCTTTGAATTTCTTCAATAAATGACAACTGTACTTCTAATATTTTTGCCAAAATGAAACGACATTTTAACCTATTAAGTTTTAAGTGGATGATTTTATGATTCTTTTCAATAAGCCATAGCTGATTAAATTAAATCCACTAATAAGATGTGAATGCGATGCTAGGAATTTGAAACAATATGATTACGTTAGATTATAATAATAATATAACAATGATACATGCCCAATTTCCCAAACCTCGTTTCCCCCATTTTGAACGTAAATTCCACGCTGTTTTCTTTTCTAATGGCGTACGTTTGAATTTTGAACTACTTTTCTTCCGTGATCAATGTTTGTATTTCATTTTTTTCATTAAATTACAAGTTTAATTTAATACAATTTTGAACCAATTTTAATAGACTATATAAATGTGTAAATCCATAATTTTATTTTATGATTAATAAATCTACTAGTTTAATAAAATGGTGAATATTTCAGAAATTCATTAAATATACAACTAAAAGTTAAAATTCCGTTAGGTAATCATTTCATTTTTTTTTTAAAAAAAAATTAAGCATATTTCCTCCTCATTTCTTACCATGATTTGCATCTTTTTAAGTATAATAGTCGAATTCTTAACTAAATTTCAAAAACAAAAACAAAATTTAAAAGCTACTTTTTTGTTTGGTTTTTTAAAACCACTGGCAAAAAGTAGACAAGAAAGTAAGCAAATTAGAGTTGGAAGTGATGACTATAGACTTAATTTTTATGGTAAATTGCAAAAGTCACTCCTGAAGTATGTAATAGTTACAATTACACTCTAAAAATTGGACCTCTGAACTTCTACAAATGTTAAAATTGGACCCAAAACTTACCTCAATTATAAATATTGGACCCACAAATGACGGGAATTAGGCTCTTAAACTTAACAAATGTTATATACAATTATGTAAGTTTGAAAGTCCAAGCTGACACAATTTTAAGATTTATATAATTTTGAGGGTTTGATTTTTAAAATTGAAAGTTTAAGGGTATAATTGTATCTACAGTCATACTATGATAATTTTTTGTCCTAATTTTTAAATAGAAAAAGAACAAACAAAATAATTATCAAACGGGGTCTAAAGAATTTGAACGATACGAAATAAATTTTATTAAACTCTTTTAATAAAGTTGATCTATTAGATACAATATTGAAACATCATGAATACTTTTGTTTACTTCAAACCACTATTAGACACAAATTTGAAAATGTTTATGGATTAAATTTGTAATTTAATTTCTATTATTAAATATTAAAATAATAGTGTATATTTTAATTCAGTGTTTAGTGAAATTATTATATGTAAAAGATGATTTGTTTAATTTCCAAACCAAACTAAAAAGAATAAAGAAAGAAGAAGTATATTTGAGTTTGACATATTTGTTATTTTTTAAAGATAGCATGACTAAAATGGTAATTTAATAATCATTTTAAAATAATTGAAAATATTTAAAAATATTTAAATTTTATAACAAAAAAATTCCGAAAATGTTTTTGTCTATCTATAAGAATTTTCCCACAAACAAGTATGAATTACCGTGTCTTGTTTTTATTATTAATAAAAATAAAAATAATAAAATAAAATCTTGAAAGGAAACCCTTTTGTAATCATTGGGAAGCGAATCCGTACTTTTCCTTAATTGTAATTTCACCCCCAACGCGGATTCAGATTCATTCATCTGCCCCGTTTATTGAACACCACACGATGAAACGGCCCCTCTTTAATTTATTTATTCATTCTTCGTTTTTTCCTCCCAACGGCTTGGAAATTTCCGGTTTATATTTATTAAACAAAAGTATATATATTTTAATTAAAAAGCAATAATAATTTTTGGGTAGGAAGATCAATTTTTAACTTCGAGATTGATAGTTCATTATGACAGTTGAGTTATGATCATTTTAACAAATATAGTGAAGTTAAATTATATAAAATACAACTGATAATGTTTCTCAATATATGTACATATTTTATATTGAAAGAATTGATGAGTAATGCTCTAGATTTATATTCTTGAAGTGAACATAACTCAATTAATGTAGTATGTGATGGAAATAATAAAAAGAAAATTAGCTTATTTAAGTTTAATATTTATTTATTTGTTAATATTAATTAGTGTTAATTATTATTTTATAATTAATTGGTTAATTGTTTGTTTTATTGTAAAGTTATAAATAACTATTTTAGAGTTGTAACAATAACTTTTTTGTTATGAAGTAATATAGAACTTTTGTTTTTTTTAGGGTGTTCTTGAAAGGAGTATGTGACTACTCGTAACAAAAGATCGTGTCCCAATTTTAATTTTGCAGAACAATCAGAGGACGAAAACTAGGATATAACACATACAACATTCTTTGTACATAATATTGAGAGGAAGAAGGGATTAAAGTACCACTTACCCTTGAAGACCAAGTTCTTCATGATTCTCCTCCAACTCACTGCACGAACACGAACGGTTCGAACTCTTACCTCGAACTCATGAACGCCAAAAAAAAAAAAAAAAACAACTGAACTTCAAAACCCGTACACTACCACAAGTTCTTCCCCGTTATTCTCAAGATAGAGAATTGTCGAGAGGTGTGGGCTTCAGGAGATTAATTTTTTGAAGGAGAGAGCTTTTGATTCTGAGAGCAATTTCTTCTTTGAGAGTCCACCGAAAAAATTTAATCGAGGAAGATGAAGTACATTATGTTATTAATATCAAAATAACTCCCTCTCATTAATTTTAATTGAATTTTGAAATATAACTTGTAGTTTTTAATCTCTCAAACAACCTATAGAATTAATATAAATCGTATTCATATTAATTTTAACATATAGTTTTTATATGGATCACATTCATATAATTAATATTTGAATAATATTTATTTTCTCTAAAATGAAACTTATTATTATAATGTATCACATACATTATATTTATTATATCTTATATAATCAATTCTCTTTAATTAATTTAAACAATTCAAATTAATCTTTGACTCTTGTTTCCTTTTATTTCTCATTCCCTTTTTTAGTGCTACTAATGGAGGCTATGGATCGTCGCTGTTTGGTTGAAGCTTCTGTTAAGGAAGATGATGCATTAGTACACGACGGTGCAATCTGCAAATCAATCGGCCAATAAGAGTTGGACGGAGCACAACACAAACTTCAAGCGGCAAGGGTGATTTTAAGAGAGGAATTTTTGTTTAGGGGGCGTTGCGAGCCTAGAGAGAAAAGATGAGGGAAATTAGGGATTTTTCTTTAAATTTTTTAATTTTTTTTCTTTATTTTTTCCCACTTTTTTTGTAATTTTTTTAAAAAATATATTTACATTTTTTTCTTCTTTTTAATTTTACAGTTTTCACTCTTTTTTTTTGTTTCTTTGGTTTTATTTTCTTTTATTTTACTTCTTTCTTTTTTAACTGTTTTTTTTTTAAAACTTTTTGTTTCTTTACGTTTTCAAACTATTTTCCTTCTTTTTTTCTTTTTAATTTTATTTTCACCATTTTTTTTCTTTTAATTAATTTTTCTTCATTAAATTTTCTACCATTTTCTTTAGTTTTATAGAATTTGTTTTATAACTTTTGCCTTTTCAATTTCATTTTTTTGTTCACTTTTTTTGGACTTTTCTTTTCAATTTTTTTAAACAAGTATTTTATTTCTTAGTTTGTTTGAAAACTCTTTTTTTAATAATTTATTTTTCCACCTTTTCTACAATATCCTTTTTTAATGGCTTTTTTTTCAACTTATTTTATTCTCACCCTTTTAGAAACAAATCAAAGTCAGGTAATGAATTGAATCTAACATTTTTGGCAACTCTACATTTTTTTGTGCCTATATAATTGTTTTTAATTCACTATTTGGTAAATAACTTGCCCCAACTTTTTTTTTTTTTTTTTAATCATCAAGCTTAAAATGAGGCGACAACAAAGTTATCCAACCAATCCTGAAAATGAGAAATGAACTTGAAAGTAAGGTGGTGTCCAAAGTCATTGATCCCAAGCTTTAAAGAAAGGGGGACAACAAAAATATCGATGCCGAGCTTTGAAGATGAAGTGAATACGTCATTAAGCTTTGAAGATGAAGCAGAAACGCCATCTATCTTTAAAAATGAAGCGTGAATACCATTGTGCTTTGAAGATGGGAGATGAAGCGAGCCACATCAGACTATGGAGATGAAGTGAGCCACATCATACTGTGGGGATGCAGTTAGCCACACTAGACTATGGGGATGAAGAGAGCCACGCTAAACTATGGGGATGAAGCGAGTCACGCCAGACTATAGGGATGATGAAGCGAGTCACGCCATACTATGAGAGATAAAGTGAGTCACGCCGAAGTTAAGAGATGTTGTTTCTCCCTTGGTCTTTTGAGAGGAGAAGGCAGAGAAGAAAACGCCAGACTATGGGAGATGAAGCGAGCCACACCAGACTATGGGAGATGAAGTGGGCCATGTCAAACTCTGGGAGATGAAGCGAGCCACGTCAAACTCTGAGAGGTTTGGATTATATTCCAATGTTTGGTTGTTGTCTAAGGATAGTGACATTATAAGTTCAACACCTTGGACATATGTACATTTTAGTATTCTCCATCTACTTGGACTCAGAATATGTCCAAACCTTATGAAGTTCACTATTTTTCTTAAGCCTTTCACGTCATTATTTCTTTTAGATTGTGTAGTCAAGACTTACTTCTCTACGTTGACATTTTTTTTTGCAAAATAATGGTTCTCCTTATTAGAAAGGGACATTTTAATTATTCACCTTGAATTTTCACCTTTTGCACCAAATATGGCTTTTCACCTCCTGCATCAGACATGGATTTGTGCCTTCTATATTAAACTTGACATCATGACCTGAGCATCTGATCTGACTTCGTGGAACCTCCAATCTTAAGTATGATGCAACACTTACGAATCCCTTGCATTTGAACATGAAGAAGCCTTGACAAATCCTCTGAGCTTGAGCTTGATGAAACATCGATGAACTCTTCGAACATTGATGAAGCACCAACAAATTCTCTGCACTTTACTTGATGAAGTATCATCGAATCCTCTGCACTTGATTTTGAAAATGCGTCATTGAAGCCTTCACACTTGAGTTTTGAAGATATATCATCGTCGAAGCCTCCAAACTTGAATTTGAAGATATATTGAATGTTGAAGACGAAATGTCGAACTTTAGGTGAGCAATGCCTTGAACTTAAAGTAGGCGACGTCGAACACTTGAAGCTTATTTATTTAAGAGAGCAAAGAGAATATTGAATATTCTTTTTAACAAAGACATTTTTCTATTCCTCTACCTTGTAAAGTCTCGTGCAAGGTAGTATGTGTTAGGTTTAATGCCCTAAATCTCGTGAGTCCTGTAGTTTGTAATTGTATTGTACAAACAATTTATTTATTTAATAAAATATGAGGTATTTTATTTGACATTTAGTATCATTAACTCAATGTTATTTTTTGTAGCTTAAACATGTATGTAGAGACATGTAGATCAATCATGTTTATGGTCTGTAGAAGATGAATAAAGTTGGATACCTTATCCTTGTGACACTACGAATACGGTCCGCTTTGTAGACGTTACAATTATTGTAAAATGCTACAAATGATATGATCCTGATCATTCATGTAGAGACATGTGAGTGAGGGTATTCTAAATAAAGAGGTTTGTATAAGATCGGACCATGAAATGAATAGTCTCATTATATAATGTCACTAATACTAGAGACTTATATTTCAAACAGGATGACCATAGGTGATATGGCCTGAATCTTGAGTGAGTTGTGAACTCCTACTTATGAAGGTGGTCATTTGATTTGTATGGGTGAGAGTGGCTAGATCGTCGACTGAATAAGCCTACAAATTTGGCGATTCATCTAATTAGGGAGCTGGGAACACAACTACACAAGATGGAAACCGCTCATTCCCTAATGTTAGGGTAAATAGATAAATTGCTCATTTAAGGGCTGATTCTGAGGCATGAATAATGTGGCGCCACACCCTCTCATGGGCCAAAAGGGGTTTGGTCATAGTTGGACTATGACTTACTCTTCATTAGATGGATCAGTGGTACTTAAGAAGTTAGATGTAACTACATGGGCAAAACAGTGATTTTGACCCAACTGTACTTATGAGCAATTTGTGAAGGGTCATCGCATCGTTGACTGGTTATATCTAACGAACACAGAAAAATATCTGTGGTGTGAAGAGTGCAGCTGTCGATCTTTAGTGGAGTGACTGACAGTTAATGGATGTTGGATAATTTAATTAAAAGAGTTTAATTAATTATCCAAGTACCACTGGAGCTTCAATCTACAGGTCCATAAGGTTCCCTCTGTAACTCAACAAGGATTATTGAGAATTAATTTGATCAAATCAATCGAGTGAATTAATTATATATGATATAATTAATTTAAATTAATATATCATATATAATTAATATAATGTATTTGATACATTATAATATAAAGATTATTTTGAGAGTAATTAAATATTTGAATATGATTCAAATACTAATTGTACGAATGAGATTTATATAATTAAATTTAATATGAATTAGAATTATATTAAATACCATGCATTATTGAGAGAAATTTAAACTATAGGTTATATTGTATTTGATACAATATAAAATTATAGTTATGTGTTATATTCGATATAACATATAATATATGATAAGTTAATTATCATATATATTATATTATTTAGTAAATTAAATCTTATATTTAATTTAAGGATAACTCTCCCTTGGTTTTTCTCTTAATCAAGCGTGGGAGTGGACAGTTGGCAGAAGTTCTTTTATCTTCTTCCTCTTGTTGTGTTTTACACAGTGCGCTGGTTCTCTCCCAAGAAACACACAGAAAAAAATTCTCCTCTCTCAAATTTTATCTCTCTCTCTCTCAAAATCATACTAGAGCCCACGCACTCCTACTAATTCTCAACCCCAACGAAGAATACAAGAAGCTCTCTTGTGGTGGTGTCCAAAGTTGGGTTTATTGTTTTTTGTTCGTGTTTCTGTATGAAGAGTTCATGACCAATTGGGAGGAAATTCGTGAAAACTTTTTTGGTTCTTCAAGGGGTAAGTTAATTATTCAAATCATAATTCTTTCTCCTTGTATAACATGTTGTAAATTTTATATTATGCATAATTTCTGTTCTCTGTAATTTTAGTTCTCTGTAAATTTTAAAATTGAGACCGATCCCGCTTCCGCTATGGATCTCACAATCCTTCAATTGGTATCAGCGTGGTGTTTTGGTTCCCAATTTTTCAATTTTCAAAATTAAATTATAGATTGACGTTGAGGTCTGTACATTTTATCCATTTATGTTGATGAATGTATATGAAATATATGTTATTTGCAATTTTGGATGTTTCAGGATTGGGATGTATAGTTTTACTGTTTTCTTTACAAATTTAATTTGTAAGGGCCTGGTGTTTTGGGCATAACTGTTGCAATCAAGTCATATTTGTTATGTCTTGTGTCGTCCGTGAGTTTTCTGGTGATTCTCTGGAGAAATCAAGGCCAACTCGGAGAAGAGTAAGAGGAAAACGACATTGTACAGTAGGTGACTGTATAGCAGCGTTGCAATGTTGTGCCCTAGCGTTACAACGCTATGAAGAGACGAACGGAAGAATTTTTTCGTAGCATTGCAACACTAGGTCATAGTGTTACAATGCTTTGAGACGAAAAGAATGACGTGGTTCGCGCCTGGTTCAGTTTGTGGTTTGACTGGTTCACGTATGGTTTGGTTTAAGCGGTTTGCAGCTTGGTTCGAGTTTTTTGGTTCGGTTCAAGTAGCTCTCTTGTTGTAATAGTTAGTTTTAAATTATTAATTTAATTAATGGTTTAGAAGTCTAATCCTGGTCCATAAATTATTCTTTAAATTATGCATTTGATGTATGGTTTAATTTTATTATTTTATATGTCATAATGTATGTCATATAGTAAAATCCCACCATAGGTTATGCATTAATCATGCATCATGAATATTATAAATGTTATAACATAGTTGCATAATTTATTTTATAGCATGCTCATGCATCATATAATATAAGTGTTATAATATATGCTTGCATGCATAATAACATTGTCATCCTTCATTTATATTATAAGAGTTATAATATATAGTTGGATGTATGTATGAATGTTATCATTTTTATTTCATTACTTTATTTGATAATTGTTATGTATGTTAAGTAATGAAATGGAGATTGCATGAAGCATGACACTATTTTAGATAATTTTATAAATGTTATAATTTTACTAAGTATGTCATTGAATGCAATGTATGGTTTTAACTTGTTTCATTTATTTTATAATAGTTATAATTAAATGAAGTTCAAAATTAAAATCAATAATTCAGACTTGCATGCAAACTTAGGTTAAAATCATTTTTGGAAAGCAGATGGCGAAGTTTGATCTCTTTTCACTTTGAGACGATCAAAAGTAGATGACGAAGTTTGATCTCTCTTTGATGTGGAGACACTTAGCCTTTCGTAAGAAGTTTTAGTGGAAGCGGACGTTAAATATTGATTTTCTTCTTTTCTCATTGTCATACCCAATCTTTGGAAGATTGAAAACCGAGTAATTGTTGGCTTAATACGATCGAAGACAAAAGTTCTTTGTTCGATTTCTTTTGAATCATTGGCTTATTCGAATTGATATGATATGAACTTGTAAAGTTTATTTGATTGCAACTATTTATTGTTATTGTAGCATAATTTGATTGAGTTGTTTCTGAATGATCTCATATCGATGAGTTCCATGAGCATGTTCGGATTGCTCCGATCTCACCGTGACCGAAATACATACAATATACATTCAACATACAGTTATGCAATCAAAACTTAATTAACGGCATTCTATGAATAACAATATCATAAGGGAAAGAGTTCCTTACCAGTTGAAGACTATCTTCAATCTCTGGAACTCCAACGCAGCGGAAACCCTCCAAGTGTTCTACCAACGCCCGGTGGAAAACGTCGACTGCAACGACATGAACAACGTGAACTCACGACCACAATGGGGACGACACCACCACTAAAGAGCCCCAGGTATTCTTGGAGTGAAAACCCAAAGGGTGGGCTTTGGTGAATTTGGTAGAGGACGGAAGAAATACGAGTTGTGTAGAAGATAAGCAAGTGGGAGAGAAAACAATGCTATCGTATAGCAGAAGTGCTTATCGCATAGAGGAGCTACATGATTGTGTAGGATTTACTAAATGATCGTTTAGGAAAAGGTACACGATCGTTTAGTAAAACCGACACACTATACGATTATTTAGAGAAACTATTCGATCAAGTAGGAAATAACGTGCGATTGTTTAGCGCGAGGTAGAAGATTGTCTAGACGAAGAGCGACTATCGTATAGGCTCTCGAGCGATCGTTTTCTTTCACAAACATGCGCTTCACGAAAACTTCTGGGCGATCTGATGGATTATCAATTGCATGATTCAAAATGAAAACTTTTTTCATTTTTAACCCATCGATTACCATAACCAACGCTGCCCACTACCCACACCCGAACTTGAAAAAAAGGATTAATTATCATATAATTAATCAATCAATTAATTAATAAATATAATCATATTATATTTTTATCCTATGGTTTGATATCACATATCTACTATAGTATTTTCTCCTCTACTTGATATAAATCATATTTATATCTAATTTCCTCCAAAATAATGTATCTCATACATTTAGCCAATTATATCATATATAATTAACCAGCCCAATTCTATCATATATAATCGAACTTCCTATTGTCAATTTGAACATTTCAAATTAACCCAAACACTGGTTCTCAACTTTATCCAAGCTACCCAGGGGACCTAATGGACCTGTGGCTCGAAGCTCCAACGATACGTGAATAGCTGACTAAACTCTTTAGCCATGAGATCCACCATCCGTTAACTGTCAGTGATTTCACTAAAGACCAACAGCTGAACTCTTCTTACCACAAATATATTTATGTGTCCATTAGATATAACCAATCATGAGTACGATGACCTTTCACAGATGCTCGTAAGTACAGCCAGGCCAAGTTACTGTTTTGCCCATGTAGTTACATCTCACTCCTTAAGTACCATTGATTCCTCTAATGAACAATACAACATAGTCCAACTATGTGTGAACACCTCTCGGGTCAAGAGAAGGTGTGTGGCGCCACATCGTTCAAGCCTCGGAATCAATCCTTAAGGGAGCTATCTATCTACTTACCCCTACCTCGGGGAAGGAGTGAATTCTATCTTATGTAGCTGAGTTCCCAGCTCCCAAATCAGCCGAATCCCCAAAATGGTAGGTTTGAATCAGCGACCTGGCCACTCACACCCATACAAATCAAAGGACCGCCCTCAATGGCAGAAGTTCCCAACTCACTAAGAATTGAGGTCATGTTACCTATGGTCATCCTAGTGAAGTGAAATCTCTGTCATGGACGGTGTTATATGACGAGATGTTAACACTTCGTGGTCAGGTCTTATACAAAATCTTTGTATAGGACACCCCCGCTCGTATGTCCCTAACACGAATGATTAAGATCAGACCATATGTGACAAGTCACAACACTTGTGACTATTTTATGAAGCGTGCCGCATCCGTAGCGTTACCAGGATAATATTTCCCTCCTTTATCCATATACTACAGACCATTTTGGTTATCACTCAAGACATGATCTACTTGTATGTCACCACATACATGCTTGAGTCACATACAGATAACAAGGGATTTCATGTTTATTGATTTGTGGTGAAGCAAATGAAACAATTAACCGAGCAAAATACAAGATGTGAAGTAAATATCATATATTAACAACACAAGCGTTCGTACATACTGTTTAAAAACTACAGGACGCGAGACTTTAGGGCATCAATCCCAACAGTTTCATCAAATTCAAGCTCAATTTTTCCTTCTTGAGCTAATCTTTAAATTAGCTTTTTTAGAACGAAGCATTTTTCCATTGGATGACAGATGACTCGATGATATTTATAGCAATTTGGATCATCGATTTTTTGCATCTATTTTGATCATTTAGACTCAGGAAGTGAAGAAAATCAAACATGAGGATTTCCATGAGCAGCGGAAGGGATCGTTCCAAATTCCATTCGAGTGAACACAATCAATTACAATCTAAAAATGGAAACTAACAGGTCATGCATATATACGAAATTACAGCATGTTACTATAGGAATTAAGGGATAGAGTATGCGTACCTTTGAAGAACCATTCTTCAAGTGTCTCTCAATCAATCTACAATGCGTCCAACACATCCCTCGAACACAATGAACAGAACTCTGCGCGAATACAACGAACACAAAAATGCGTCCAACAACTCCTTGAAAACAATCGGGTCTAACTATATCCACGAATTGAGTGAGGACACCATCATAATGGTTACCTTGGTATTCTCGGTGTGAGAATCCAGGAGTTGTGGGCTCTGTATGATTTTGGCTTGAGGAAGAGATTGAAGGACTACGATCGAGTAGACGATCGAGCAAGTGGAAAATTCTACACTGTCTATCGTATAGACGATGTGCTCAATCGTTTAGCTAGGATCAGCTGAATGGCTATCGTATATTCAAAGTTGCACGATCGTTTAGTCTCTGCATAATTATCGCTTAGTGAAACTCTTTCACTTGATAGCTTGTCACCGTGAGTTCTTTCCGAATCAAGTAACTTTTAATATTAGGAAAATAATTTTTCTTTTATCTCACAGTCACCTATATTGGCTACATTCATCTAATACCCTTTCAGCTTCTCTAATAAATGTTAATTCATAACATTAATTAAATACGTGAGACGTTAATAATGTAAATGAATCTGAATTTTTAGATTCATAATGACTTTTGGATGACCAAATGACTCTTGGAGTTTCAACAGTTGCAACTTTTCACCATTGACTGGAAACTTATCTTCAAAGTAAGCATTTAATCCTTCTAGAAGTCTTTTAGCTCTAGCCCATCATTGGTTTTTGGGGCATAATGATTGCCTCATGATTAGATTGACTTGGAAAGCTCTCCCATGGATGTTCAGCATGAGCTTTGATTGAGTTGGATTGGGCTTGTTGAGCTTCATTTTTCTCTTGTAAAACTTCATGTTCTTTTATGATGGTCAACTTCTTATCATTCCCCCCTTCTTCAAGAAGATTCGTCTTCGAATCTTTAGGATAACCTTGTAAAGCAACTTTGTAATCATCATGTCAAGCTTGTTCAAACAAGTGGATCGTAACATATTCATGTTTATTGAATATGAATTTCATGTATTGGGTTATGTGCTTCTTTCGCCATGTCTTCAATGAGCCATTAAGAACATAAGAAAAAAATTGGAAAGAACATTAGTTGGAGAATAAATCCGACATGCATGATTTTCTTTACTTAATGATTTTTTTCCACAGCAATTCTTTGGTGTTTCTTTTGTCTCACTTTTCTCTCTTATTTTACCCTTTTCTCTCTCCTCACTCTTGTCTAATTTCTTAGACTTCACATTGTCTTCACTTTTCTTAAATGTTAAGAAACCCGTGAGTGTCGGATCTATAAACCATGTTGAAAAATAAGACCCAAAGAACTCAATCCCAACAGACCCCAAAACCAATTTGATCTCAACCCTTAAGATAGGATAGATGAAAAATTACTTAGATGATCTAATAAACCAAGGATCGGACAAAGTTTTACAACTCCCACAAACTCTTGATGTTTAAAGTACTCCACAAGCAAGTTAAATCAATTTTCACTTGAATGCTCCAAATATTTATGCATTATCTCCCTATAACACACAAGAAACAAAGCTTAAAAAGCTTCTAAGGTTTAAAACCCAAGATTCTACATTTTCCAATCTTCTTCTATTTAATGTACTCCTATGGATCAGTTTTTCCAAAGGACTTTGGAATTTTAAATTTGATTCCCCCCATATTAAGATCAATTGGAGTTGTTTCTCGTTGAGCTCGCCTTTGGAATTTTGATATCCTCTCCCTCGACCTCTTCTTCTAACTACTTATGTTCAACACGTCTTTCTCCTCCTCTTGGCGCCCCAAGTAATGTAACTTGGTCCTCGTCCAATGCGTCAGAACAATCACCTTCATATTGGTCATCATTATGGTGAATTAATGCAGGTTGTGGTGGAGAAGGCGACACTCTTTCCCTTGCCTGATGCTCAAGATCCAACCTATCCAAACGATCTGTCAATACTTCTATAGTATGGATCATTCGCGCCATAGATCCTTGTTGTGCCTCTCTCAAAATACTTCGTTAACTTTAACATCATCTTGATTGGCCATCCTGCAAAAGAAAAAACAAAGTAAAATAAAAATGGACCTCACTAGCACTCCCTCACGTGATTACTCTTTAGAAGATGTGTTTGCACTTAATATATATAGAATTACTCCTAAGACTAGAAATATCTCAAACTTCAGCAAGTCTTATAGTATTCTTATGAGAATCATACAAGAACAATGTTAATTTAGCTAGAAGGTAAGGATGTGACGTAAGACTAGATTGACATGGAAATGCTTACTTTGAAATAAAGATGACATGGAAAAGACTTATTTGAAGATAACCAATGATGGGCTAGAGCTAAATGATAAAGGGCTAGCCCATCATTAGAAATAAAGATGACATGGAAAAGAAAACAAGTAAGGATATAATCGGTTTAGAACCAAAGCTCTGATACCAAATGATAAAGGGCACTACCTCAATCATGTTTGAGAACTCCCCCCTAAACAAGGTAAACCCCCACAACAGTAATAAGAATAACCCAAAGTAACTATTTAGTAAGCAACCTCAGGAAAGCTAAACAGATTTGACTTGAAAATTTGATCGATAATCAAGAAGAAAGAAAAACTCATTCCTAACTTCAAGATTTCGAACTTTCCACAATCTAATTGATCAAACTAGATTGAAAGTCTTAAAACATGCATTCCAAACACATGAATACAAAGAAAAAGCATAAACTCTAAGGAAATTTCATTCAAATTCAAAGTGTTGTTTTCAAATGTGGAGATTAGAGCCCTATTTAAACTAATTGAATAGACATCATGAAAGGATGCAACCTTTCACTTATATTGGCTACATTCATTAAATGTAAATTCATAACATTAATTAAATACATGGGATGTTAACCATGTAAATGAATCTGAATTTTTAGATTCATGATGGCTTTTGGATGACCAAATGACTCTTGGAGCTTCAATGGTTGCAATTCTAGACCATTGGCTAGAAACTTATCTTCAAAGCAAGTATTTAATCCTTCTAAAAATCTTTTAGCTCTAGCTCATCATTGGTTTTTGGGGCATAATGATTGTCTCATGATTAGATTCACTTGAAAATTTCTCCCATGGATTTTTAACATGAGCTTCGATTGAGCTGGATTGAGTTTGTTGAGCTTCATTTTTCTCTTGTAAAGTTTCATGTTCTTCTATGATGGTTAGCTTCTTATCAATGGACCTTTGGGCTTATTGATCTTCTTAAAGAATCGACCTTTGGGTTTGTTAATCTTCTGGGAGGATTGGTCTTAAAACTTTACAAAAGTTATTTTTTTTAGATCTCCAGAGCTTTAGTCATATGGACTTCAGATTTTGAGAGCTTTAAAAATTAGTCTTCAAAGCTTGAGAGAAGTTATATTCTTTAGATCTTAAGAGCTTTAGAGTTTCAATCTTCAGAGCTTGAGAGCTTGAGAGCATTAGTCTTTAGAGCTCGAGAGGAGTTGTATTTTTTTAGATCTTCAGAGCTTCAATCTTCATAACTTTAGATCTTTAGAGAACTTTGACCTTCAATTCTTCCAATTACCCCCAAAATCAAGAGATAGGGCCTCTATTTATAAGGGTTTCTCATAGGCTTTACATGGTCTTTGACCCAATTACTTTATTTGGGCCCAAATTGGGCTTGGGGTAAAGTTGGGCTTAGGGTCATTTGTTGTTGGGCTGAAATATTGAGCTTGAGCTCATTCTTTAATTTGGCCCAAAATTTCACCATGGGCTTGAAATGAGTTAGGCCTGAGGGACTTTGATTATTTGGCCTGATCCAACATATAATTTTCCCAATAGGCTTGGACTTTCGTTGATGACTTGGCAAAATTTAATTGGCCAAAATTTCTCATTCAACAACATCTAACCCCTTAAGTACTACTAATCTCTCTAACAATAAGTCATATTCTAACTATGACTAAACTTCTATCGGGTCAGGAGAGGGTGTGGCGCCACATTGTTCGAGCCCTAGAATCAACCCTCCAATGGAACAATTTCTCTACTTTCTCTAATAGTGGGGAAGGAGTGAATTCCTTCTTGTGATGTTGTGTTCCCAACTCCGCAATTAGACGAATCCTCAAAGTGGAAGGCATATTGAGTCGATGATATTGGCCACTCTCACCTATATAAATCAAAGGACCGCCTTCCTAAGTAGAAGTTCACGACTTACTCAGAATTCAGGTCAAGTCACCTATGGTCATCCTGGTGAAATGTAAGTTTCTTCTATCAACAGTGTTATATAGAGAGGCTATTCATTTCGTGGTCTGGTATTATACAAACTCTTTGTATAAAACGCCCCCACTCACATGTCTCTACATGAATGATCAAGATCATATCATTTGTAGTACTTTACAACATTTGTAACAACTATAAAACGAGCTATATGTATCACTAGAATAAGGTACCTAACCTTATCTATATACTACATACCATTTAGGTTATCACTTAAACATGATTCATCTGTATGTTTCCACATACATGTTTAAGTTACATCAAACAACTTTTGATCATAGTTTATGGATTATTGCACAAGTTATATAAACCTAATCAACCATCGATTCAACTAACATATAACTACAAGGTTTTAGGGCATACATCCCAATGGTTCTCTCACCTTCAAGATTTGATTTTCCTTAATTGGCCATGGATTTGACGAAATACCCCTTAATTATTGCATTGGCATGCATTAGAGACCAAGACTCATGTGGTTTAAATTCCTATGTTCCATTATACTAAAAAAGTGTTATAGATTTATATCAAATTGCATGTACCTTGGTTGTGATATTTTTTGATAAATTTGAATATTCACTCTTATTTGTGGTATAACTTTCTTTAAGAATATAATTATAACTTCGAAAATTTAGCATCTAAAGAAATTGATTAAAGGTTAAATCTAACTCAGAAAAAAAAAGCTATTTCTACATTTTTATGATAATCGTATAAATAATTTGAGGTGAGAAGACTCAGATCTCTAATCTTTCTTGATCAATAATGTATATCTTATATCATTTGAAATATGCTCGCATTAACATATTTCAATATTTTAACATGATGTTTCAATCTCTATTTTTTCAAATTTGGTGTTTTGCCCAAACTTTATAGAAATGGTTGTTTTAGTCTTTGTCATTAATTTTTATTGTGTCATTTTAACCTAAGTTTGGTCCAACTCGATTTTTTTTAGAAAGATAACATCACATACTAAAGAACTGAATCACGATCCACAATCAATGAGAACCATTCAAGGTAAAGGGAGAGTAATATAGAATAAATTATCTCTTTCAAAGCCTTTTTTCACAAGGGTGTGTGAGAGCATTGTGAGCACAATGAATGTAGGAAAATGAGACATCCCCAAAAACTTACGCCGAGTCTTCAGCCCTATCAATAAAGAAAGATACTTTAGTGATATCAATCTCAACCCTGTTTAACACTTTAATCACCTCTAAATAGTCGGATTCAACCAGAATTGAGCTTAAATTGAATGTTAGGACCTCATCAAGCCCTGCACGAATCACATGTACCTTAAGACTTTGACCACACTACAATTGGAAGTGTGTTGCAAACTAGCAAGATAGACATACCTTAAGTGATCCAAGATCACCCATCCAAGCCCCCCGAATAACTAATTGGATTCCACGCAGCACCCGTATTCGACTTCCATTTTTATCTCGGACGAGGGAATCAACTAGCAAGGTCAATTGACAGGCTAGGAACCATAAGATCCGCTAACTATTTACCAATGACGTCCCCAACATTATTTAGATGCTTCTGCATATATTTGTCAATACAAAGACTAGTGGAATCTAAATCTATCGCAAGGCTCCAAAACAATAACTTGTTCTGTGCCTACCATATTTGTCAAGCAATGATAATAACCTTACTTATCTCTTGCACTGAGCATTTCTCAATAATCCAGCACCAATGATCCTGATAACTCTATGTCGTTCTAACATTACAAGTATTTGTAATCTCTGTGATATTTAAATTACATATATTTTGGTAGTTAACACATATATACTCCGATTGAGCTATGCTCTCTTTGACACATAAGATTTGTATAAAAGTTGGAAGAGTAAAGGAAAATTTAAACTTTTGTTGTTATATAAGAATTAAGGGTATTCAAATGACTCGACAACCTGAACTACTATTACAAGAAAAACTACCTTTCTTGACGTTTGCAATTTTAAATACTTGACATTTTTATGAAAAAATGTCAAGAAATGGGTGATTTTAAAGAAAAAATGTCAAGAATTGTTTTAGAAAAGCGGAGGTTATTCATTTTCCTTCATAAAATACAATACCTCGTGTTTTAAAAATGTCAAGAATACTAGAATATACAGGGTAACGATGCAACGATGAAAATTAGCATTGCAACGCTACGAATTTTGATGGAAAAATGAAAAACGCGCGCGCCTCACGCAAATAGTGTTGCAACGCTACATATGTTGATGGAAAAATAAAGCAAAGCTCTTCTGTTTTGCCGTCTGTTGGAATTGGTGTCCTAATTCTCTCGGTGGTCTCGTAGTTTGTAAACATTTTGTACGCATTGTTATTAATAAAATAAATGTTATGTTATTTGCATTTACTCATATCCAATAAACTAAGATCCGTGGTTATTTAATGTAACTTAAGCATGTATGTGAGACATACAAGTAGATCATGCCTTAAGTAATAACCTAAATGGTCTATAGTATAAGGATAAAGGAAGGATATCTTATCCTGGTGACACTACGGATACGACCCGCTTTGTAGATGTTACAAGTGTTGTAAAGTGCTACAAATTGTCTGATCCTAACCATTCATGTGGAGATATGCGAGCGGGGGTATCCTATACAAAAAGTTTGTATAAGACTGGACCACGAGATGGTTAGTTTCTTTATATAACACCGTTGATAATTGAGACTTACATTTCACTAAAATGACCATAGGTGACATGACCTTAATCCTGAGTGAGTTGGGAACTCTTGCCTATGAGACCAGTCCTTTGATTAGTATGGGTGAAAGTGGCCAAATTATTAACTTAATAAGCTTACCTTTTTGGGGATTCGTCTTACTGGGGAGCTGGGAACTCAGCTACACAAAACGAAATTCACTCTTTCCCCGAAGCAGGGGTAAGTAGATAAATTCCTCCTTTAAAGGCTGATTCAGGGTCTTGAACATAGTGGCCACACCTTTTCTTTGGAAGAGAGGACTCAGTCATAGTTCTTCATTAGAGGAATCAGTGGTACTTAAGGAGTTAAATGTAACTATAGGGGCAAAATGGTAAATTGACCCAATTGTACTTACGAGCAATTTGTGAAGGGTTATCGCACTGTTGATTGGTCATACGGACACAGAAATATATCTATAGTGCAAAGAGTGCAGCTGTCGGTCTTTAGTGGAGTGACCAACAGTTAACGAATGGTGGATCTCGTGACTAAAGAGTTTAGCCAGTTATTCACGTACTATTGGAGCTTTAAGTTACAGGTCCATGATGTCCTCTTGGTAGCTCAATGGGTTCAAGTTGAGAATCAGATTTTGGGCTAGTTTGAAGTGTTCAAATTAACAAGAGGAAATTCAATTATATGTGATATAATTGATATGATGTATTAGATACATTATTTGGAGGAATTAATATAAATATGATTTATATTAAGTACTATAAAATAGAAAAAGAACTATGGTTCATATGTTTCATATGATGAAATATTAAAATTATAGGTTATAAATATAATATGATAAGTTGGTTGTCATATTTATTTAAAATATATTAATTATATGATAATTAATTCTTTTTCTCTAATAACCGAATTGAGTGGGAGGTTATTGGAAGTTTTATGGTAACCATGAGATAAAAAGAAAAATTATTTTCCAAAATTAGTAGTTGATTCACTTGGAAGAATCTCACGAAAAAGGCTATCAAGTAAAAAGTATTTTTACTAAGCGATAACGTTGACAACATATACGATTGAGCTAAGAGTTGACTATACGATAGTTGCTCGTTTGACCGTTGCTACACAATCGAGTAACAAAGTCTATACGATAGGCTTCAACTTCTAAACGATCGAAATACATCGTCTATATGATAGATAGTCTTTATCTCCCACTTACTTGATCATCTACTCGATCATATACCTCCTATCTTTCTCAATCCAAGATCATACAGAGCCCACAACTCCTGGATTCTCACACCGAGAATACCAAAGTAACACTTGTGGTGGTATTCTAAATTTGTTCATGGATCGAGTTGGACTCGATTGGGTTCGAGGAGCATTAAGTTATTCGTGTTGTTGGTTGTTCCATTCGTTGCATTCGAGTGCATCGTTGGACGCATTGGACATTGATCGAGGGATACTTGAAGAAGAGTTCTTAAAAGGTATGTATACTCTATCCCTTGTATTTTCTTGTAGCATGCTATATCTTCTGTTTATGCATAATTTGTTTGTTTTCGGTTAGACTGTAATTGTTGTGTTCATTTTGAATGGGATATTGAACGATCCACTTCCTCATGGAGATTTCTGTTTTAGATTTCCTTCATCCATTGACATTCATTCTTAATCTCTTAATCATTTCTCACTCTTAGTTCTCTAAAGGTATATCATCTTCTGCTACTCTCTTCAATTTTAATTTCATGTTGCTTTAGCATTACTGCAAATCATGAAATCTGTTGTTCATCATTCTTCTTGTTATTCGCAAACCCTAACCTTTGTAGTTTCATCTTCTTCATCAACGACATGATGAAATTGTAATGATGGAGGTGGGTAACAACTCCGCCAGTGTATTCCATGGGTAACAACTCTGCCATTGTTGCTTCATCAATGCTGTTTCTCTGACTTAGAAAGGTGATTTGGAATTTTCTTTCGATGATTTTGATGACTACTTGAACCCTAGCTTGCTTGACATTATACATTTTATTTGAAATTTTTGTTGTAAATTGCTTGAAGATTTACAAATAATTTGAAACCATTATTCGGGGCAGAGGCAGCTTCTGCTTTATATATGGCCAAATTGATTTCTGTCTCCATGTCTGCTGATGGCACAACTTCTTTCAGGCTTTGTTGATCAGAAAGGCTGAGGAAAACTTTTTCAATCAGATAAGAACTCTCTCTCTCTCTCTCTCTCTCTCTCCACTGAAATTCTATCTATTTTTCTCTCTTACTCGATAGTTGTTCCTCTTTACTTGATTAGTATTTTTCTTTACTCGATGAGTTTCTATTCTTTACTTGATGTTTTTTTGTTCTTTCCTCGATGCTACTTGGTGAGTATTAATCTTGACTCGATGTCATTCAATGAGTATTAATCTTTACTCGATGCAACTCAATGAATTTCTGTTGTTTACTCGATGCAACTTGATGAGTATTAATCTTGACTCGATGCTAATCGATGAGTATTCTCTCTGTTTTTTTATTGGGAATGTCCTAGAATTTGCAGTTCGTGTTAAACATACTATTTTATCAATAACAATGACTTGTTGATTTTACATCTTATTATGAAAATCCAATAAACGCATCCTTGGCTATAGTTTGAATGCTGTAACTTCTCATCGTGTAACGTCTAGAGCTAAACGATCGTTTAGCAACTGGACCTCAGTAACAAATTTAAGCAGAAGCTGAAAAAGCTCGAACAGCAGTGACCTCCTTTGCTTGTTTCTTCAATTACATCTTAATTTCAACTCTAATGACTCCAAATAAATCACAAACTCTTGTTAACACATAAATGTTCATCAAACAAGAGCCTATTACAAATTTAATTGAGAAATTAAAGAGAATTAAAATGCCAAAACAGAGAAAACCATAGCAGTGTATCAATTTCATATATTTCATGAAAAAACACCCACCTTGCCAAAATTAGACCGAATTGAAAGCTTAAAAGATGCCCTGATACCAATTGAAAGAGCTAAACAACATACAGCGAAAGTATCAAGGATCCATAAGCTTTCTAATTCACTAATTTTGGCAAAAACTAAAACATGCTCTTCTCAAAAAGTGGGATTTCAGAACATACCTTTGATGAACTCTCAAAGAAAATGTCTGTCCAGCTGCTGTCTTCACTTGATATCAACGTGAATCACCTCAAAGCCTTTCCAAATATGTTTTTGGAGCTTTAGGCAGAGTTGTGGGACTCAAGAACAGCTTGAAAATGTGAAGAAACCAGAAAAACTCACAGCAGCACAACTGAAGAAGACAACTTCTTCTTCAAAACAATTTCTCTCGAAATTCTGTATTATCCCTTCTCTAACAACTCCAATCTTCTTTATATATATTTGATGAACATGCAAAGATGTGGAGTGCATGGCTTGCAGCTCATGCTTGGAGAATCAAAGTAGAGAAGATAATGCATTTTGTGTGAGCATAAAGATGATGGTAATGGAGAAAACTCTTTTTCCATTTTCTGAACCATGCAAACGAATTTCCATTTTCTTTTTAAAACAAAAAATGATATTAAATCATTTTAGTTAAAATTTTGATTTTCTTAAATTAATTTCATAAATTAATTTAATATCAAATATTAAATTAATTTTTTCACAATAATCATCTTTATATATTTAAATCATATTTAAATATTTATTCTCTTGTTCCGTTTAATTTGAACATTTCAAATTACTCTCTCAAGCTACCCTAAATCTTATCCATTTATGAGTTAGTAGGGGGACCTCGTGGACCTATAGATCATGGGCTCCAACTATTCGAGATTAATTGGCTAAACTCATTAGTTCGATCTAACCCTCATTCGTTAACTAATAGGACACTCCACTATAGTTCATAAATTGAACTCCCTTCACTGTAGATATATTATGTCCACTTCATAACCATAATCAGTAAGTCGATCCTTTACAGGTTGTTCGTAATCCCAGCTAGGTCAAAAATATCGTTTTACCCCTGTGACTACATCTTGTTCCTTAAGTTTCTATTGATCCTCTAATGAATAATTTTGATTCATAATCTCTATGAATCAAAACCTTTCTCTATCATGAGAAGGTGGGGTTTCGATTTTTCAAGACCTGGAGTTAGTACTTAAGAGAATAACCTATCTACTAACCCTAAATAGGGTAGGAGTGAATTCCATCTTGCAAAGCTATGTCCCCAGAGAAAGACTTTGTGTTGTAAGGCCTTTCCCTTGCTATCTCTTTCCCCGGTCTTATCCCCAAAATGGTAAGCTTATTGAGCAGTGCTGTTGGACTACTCTCACCGTTTTCAAATCAAAGGATAATCCCGAACAAACAGGAGTTCACAGCTAACTCGGGATTAAGATTGGGTTAACTTAGGTTATATAATAAATGAAATAGTCAGTTTTAACAGTAAACGATCGTTATAAAGAAAAGTGACTATTTTTGTGGTCCAGTCTATATGCAAACTCATTGCATAGGATGCCTTCATTCTCATGTCTCAACATGAACGATTTGTGGATCACATCGTTTGTAACACCTTACAACTTCTTGTAACAACTATAGAGTGGGTCGCATCCAATAGTGTTACCAGGATGAGATACCCAATTTCATCTATATACTTATTAGACCATTTAGGCTATATACTGTCAACTTGATCCTGTTTATGTCACTACATAAAGTTACAACATTCAAACTATAGCCAATGATGCGTTTATTGGATTTTCATAATAAGATGCAAAATCAACAAGTCATTGTTATTGATAAAATAGAATGTTTAACATGAACTGCGAGTTCTAGGACATTCCCAACAATCTCCCACTTGGACTAAAACTCTAGTGAGAACAAATATATACAATATTATGTTGAGATACATAATGGGAAAAATATAATAAACTAAGGCATCTACAATACCATAGACATTGTTCTCTCTTACTCGATAGTTTTTCCTCTTTACTCGATGAGCATTCTTCTTTACTCGATGAGTTTCTATTATTTACTCGATGAGTTTTTGTTCTTTCCTCGATGCAACTCGATGAGTTTCTGTTGTCTACTCGATGCAACTCGATGATTATTAATCTTGACTCGATGATACTTGATGATGATGAGTATTAATCTTGACTCGATGCTACCTGATGAGTATTAATCTTTACTCAATGCAACTCGATGAGTTTTTGTTATCTACTCGATGCAACTTGATGAGTATTCTTTCTTTTTTTCTCTCTTACTCGACAATTTTTCCGCTTTACTCGATGAGTATTCTTCTTTACTCGATGAGTTTCTGTTCTTTACTTGATGAGTTTTTGTTCTTTCCTCGATGCAACTCGATGAGTATTAATCTTGACTCGATGCTGCTCAATGATTCATAATCTTTACCCGATGTTTTGAAAACATTTTGATGTGATTATAAAATGGTGTTTTCGTTGATTTGCAGAGAAATAGATGAAGATTGAAAAAGAAGATAAGTAAAGATTCATTATTTTTTGTTCTTCATATTAAGCATTTCTTTGGAATCGAGATTCATTCATTCTTTCTGTCTCAAATAGTTTTATTATTTTTGCCGTTTAAATATATGGTAATGTATAAAATTAAAGTTAGATCCATATTTATCATTATTTTTGCCTGTTGGCTCTCATGTAGGTAGTAAGTAGAGATGAAGCATTTTGAGAATGGTGAATCTGACTTGGAAGAGGGTAAAATAGGAAAAGACGAAGACAAAACATTACGCAATAACAGGATATTTAGATTACATAACCAGGCCTTATTTAGATTACATAACAGGGTATTTAGATTGCATAAAATGATGAATCTGAACGTTCCTTTATATCTTCGACATTAACAGCATGGAGACGAAAATTAGCATGAGCAGCAGCTGATTTGGGCAGCTTCAGCTTCCAAAGAAGGGTATCTTTTGGTATAATGCTAGCCAAATTTTGAAAATAGAATAGATGAGAAGAATTTCAACTCAATTTAATCGATCATGTAAGAGAAGTATAATGTCTAGGGAAAAAGATAAGATAAGTTAATTTAGAGTACTACAAGTAAACCCCATTGCCTTCGTTGTTTTGTTATAAACTAATTAGTTTATATCTTAACGTCTTCTCTTTTTTGATGTTACAAAGGACGTGGTTATCTAGTACCAGATGATATATGTGAGGTGTGTACTTGGGTTTTAAGTGTTAACTTCTATATATTCATTAGGATCAATTTGGAAAGAATAATATTCATAGTGCATTTACATCTAAAATTGTTTACCTGTTGAAGTATCATTGGGTTTTGTAAATTTGTGACATTTGATACAGGAATGGATTATAGGACACAAGGACTACATTTGTGTTTGTTCATCTTTCTAGATCTTGTATGCATGTTCTTTATGTCACTCTTGCTTGTTCTTTAAGGTTTAGGACTTTGTAGGTTATGGTGCTTAAGTTTAGTAATTTTACGTTGTTTCAATCTATATGTTGTAGTTTTGGTATATTATTTCA
Organism: Benincasa hispida; assembly: GCF_027475165.1. Classification (NCBI taxonomy): domain Eukaryota; kingdom Viridiplantae; phylum Streptophyta; class Magnoliopsida; order Cucurbitales; family Cucurbitaceae; genus Benincasa; species Benincasa hispida. The sequence continues at coordinate 69,241,989 of NC_143486.1, forward strand.
TTGATATAGGCGCTCAAAGCGACGAGCTCAAGGTGGGCTACGTGATTTTTGTGGAGGCATGAACATAGTGAGCAAGATTTGGCTAGGATTACTTTATACGGGATTGATAGGTATAATTTTTTTTTAATTGTTCTTAGAGGGGATGGGGTTGTTGATTGTACAATAGGAAATGTGTTCATATGGGGTTGATAGTTGTTATACTTTTGAAATTGTTCATATGGGGTTGACTATAATGTTGGAATTGTTCATTTAGGGTTTTTCATATTCTTTTAACTTAGAAATACTTTATGAGGTTGTAATATTGACAATGTTAAAGAAGTGACGTTTTTATAAAGAGATATTGGTGCAAATTTGGTTGATATATAAGATTTAAATGCGTGTATTGTTTATTTGTGTATTGTTTATTTGATTGATGAATATATGTCATATATATACCAAATGTGGTTGTTGGATCAAAATATAGGAACAATTATAGATAAAAACGTCAACATTATAAATTTTTTCTATCACAAGCAAATATCTTGATGTTTTTTCCTTGTCAAGATTATAGATATTCTTGACATGTTTAACAGGAAAAGAACTCTCATATTCTTGACATTTCTAACATGTCAAGTATGACATATCTTGACGTTTTTTCATTGACAAGTTAAAAAATTTCTTGATGTTTTTTCCTTGTCAAGAACGTTAATATTCTTGACGTTTCAAATATGTCAAGTGTTGGTATTTCTTGATGTTTTTTAAATGTCTAGTATCACTTTTTTTTTACGTTTTTAAAACGTCGAGAAAATTGACATTCTTGACTTTGGCTTCCTTGACGTTTTTTAAAACGTCAAGAAAAGTGAAAATGATTATTGACATTAATGTCAAGAAACACTATTTTTGTAGTAGTGTACCTAACCCAAAATGTAAGGGTTTGATTGATTTAGTTTTGTTCTTGGGTTGGATTGGGTTGGGTTAAACTTTTTTCTTTTTAATTTTTGTTGGGTTGGGTTGGGTCGTGGGTTGGCTTAAAAAAAATTAGTTTTACCTAACCCAACCCAAATTATATATATATTAATAATATAGACACACACAAGTATATATATTTCTCATGGTTTAAAGTTTGATTAATTTACGAATTTTTAATATTTTTAAAAAAATTGTTATGATATTTGTCTTTGTTTAAAGTTTGTAATAAATATCATAGATATTTAGTATTTAACATTTAAATTATATGAGATTAGTTAGGTGGTTGTGGATAAATTTACATATTTTTTATTAAAAAGAAAAAAAAAATATAACCTGACAACTTAACTCAACCCAACAAGAATTTTACGAGTTGGGTTGAAGATTTTATTTGAATCTTTGTGGTTGTCAATCCAACCAACCCGAATTTTTAGATTGGTTCAAAAATACTCTAACTTAATACAACTCAATCTATGTATACCCCTAATAAAAATTAGTGGAAAAGAAAAACTTTCAATTAAAAACAACTAGTACAATCTTTGAAAGGAATAAAAAAACAGAAACTAAAAAACTTCAAGTTTTAGGGGCAAAATAGAAAGGAAAAAAGCAAAGTGGGTCCCTTGGGGGGGTTTTCAGAAAAACAAATTGAAAAATGAAAAGACATTGTCTTGGATCAATGTTTGCATTATCATCTGATGGGCTATGGTGGCCAGCCCAAAGTGGGGGATAGGCATGTCAATTGTCAAACCATATTATCTTTTTTTAAAAAAAAAAAAATAAAATAAAAAAATTCTTATCTCTTTTCTCCCTATATTTGATTTTAATAAAAGGAAAATATCCAATCTCTTAAAAAATAATAATAATAATTGCAAATGTGAAAGAAAATAAATTTTTGGCATGAAGAATAGAAAGTTAGGCCGATTTGAAGCTCGACCTAAAAACGTTTATCCATAATTTTTTTGACTTATATAATTTCATTCGAATTTTTCATACAGAATAAATTTGTTTTGTGATTGTGGGGTTAGGGGATCGAACCTCGAATCTTTATGATCGAAACGTATGCTAAGATCACTGAGTCAAGCTCATTGTGATAATTGTGAGACTTATAGTTGACTTTATAATCACGTTTCCTCGTTAAATTCAATGATGGTATTTTAATTTTATAAAATGAAATTATTTATTTCTACTTTGTTTATTTATATTTTTTTTATTTTGTTTTTTTACGATTCGTGGGTTAAAAAAATTAAATTTATGATCTTGAGATCGACAATATAAATGTTATGTTAATTGAACTAATCTCATTTTGACGTTTTATTATTGGGTATGTGCCCTTTGTGGCCAAACCTCTGTTGATTTAATTGGTTGGTGTTTTGTAGTTTTATAGCTTGGATTTATCTTAGTCTATTATATAAATATTCTTTTTTAGCATGGATAGAAATCACTAACATCTGAACTAATTACTTTTATATAAACTAAAAATATATATAATAAATTGAGAATGAAGAGAGAGGTTGTCAAATAAAGCACCATGTCTCGACCTAGAATCTAGTTCTTGAACTTTAAAATTGGTATATATATGATCTATGAACTTTTAAAATTATAAATTTAAATCTTGAATTTTGATATTATTCAAAATACATGGATATATTAGATATAAAATTGAAAAATCAGGATTATATTAGACATAAAATTCATCTTTATATTTATTAGATCAATTATTTTTTTTTTGAAATTTCAAATTTGCTAGAAATTTATTAGATACAAAATAAAAAAATTTAAAAATATATTAGATACACTAAAAAGTTTAAATACCAAATAGATTCAAAGTTTAATGATCAAGCTTGACAAATATCAATTTATACTCTTGATCTTTTTGGGTTATATCAATTTATACCTTAAATAAATAATTGTATCAATTTGAATTTTAAACTTTTATCCGTGTATCAATTTAAACCATAAACTTTCATAAGTGTATCAATTTAAACAACTTTCATAAAATTTTTCAAATAAAACATAATGAAGGTTTTAAATTAATACAATTATAAAAGTTTGAGGTTTAAATTGATACCATTATTAGTTTGTGATTCAAATTGATACAGCCCTAAAAGTTCAAGGTTTAAACTAATGCAATTATTAACTTAGGATTTAAATTGATACAATTTCGAACATTATGATATAAATTGATATTTATAAAAATAATAATAATAATAACTAATCAAAATTTAAAAATTTAAAATGATTATCAGTAATAAATTCTTTAGCACATCTGACCATTTTACATTTCGCCTCCCACGTTTTCATTTTCCGCCTTTTTTTTTTTATTATTATTATTTAATAAACATATTCCCACGTTTTTATTCTTTTTTCCTTCTTTTCATTTTCTAAAGCCACGTGCATATAAGCATCTCCCACGTTTTTGTATGTACCATAGTCTAACGAAAATATTAATATAGTAGAATATAAGCATAATTTCTTATTACATCTACTTTATAAGTTTTTATATTGATCTAATTATAAGGAGAAAATTAAAATCATACAAATAACTACTGACTCGATTAACTTATGGTTCTTTTTTAAGTAATTCGATTGTGTTAAAGATATTCATAATGTCAATGATTAAGTGCAACTTATATTACAACTTATATTGCACCTAGTTAACTTAATGTTCCTAATTTTTTAATATAGTAAAAATAAATTAAAAAAATCAATCGATTTTTTTTTTGTCACCCGACATTTTTATTAGGTAGCCAAGTATTTTTTTTCTTTCTTTTATTCATAACTCATTTGATGAGTTATAGGTTCGATGTTGTACCTTGTTGTATCAATTGTTCTTTATTAGGGCTCAAATCAATCTAAGTAGAGCTAATCTGAAGAGAGTTTAGTAGATAAAACATTAATTGAGTTGATTATTGATCTCTAACTATATCTAGATAAGAAGTTGGTCGAAGAAAATATTACTCCGACACTGATACCGATGATCAATTGAAGAATGAAAGGGTAAGTTGATTTATTGTCTTGGTGATTGGTAATTAAAATATAATTATTGTCGTTGATATGGTGGTTAAGGTATATGTGAGATGTAAGGATGAACACTCAAAGGGCTGCAACATTTGATAAAAATAAAAAAGTGAAGATTAACGTTTATTTTTTAAGAGATTACTAAAACAATATCGTTTTGTTTAAAATCAAAACAACGTCATTTCAAATAATATCTAAATGTTATTGAGTCAATTTTTTAGTAATATATTAGATTAATATTTCTTTTTAATAAATAACATACTCTTAAAAGATATTTATTACATCGATGTCTAGCCACCAAGTCCACATTTTTCGTCTTTTACTAACATTATATTGCCTCATTTTTGTTTAACCCTATTATAAGTTGTGGTTCAATGTCTCACCTTATAATTGATTAAATTAAAATAAATAAACAAGCAAACAAATAAATAATTCAAACAGCAGCCGGCCACTCCTCACATTTTTTATATTTATGCTCTAAATTGATAGACACAGATAATAGTTTATTGCTGTCTATTACAAATAGATTGTGATTTTTGCTATTATTTATGAATATATTGGTTCATTTTTCTATGTTTGAAAATAATAATTTTAAATTTTGTAATATGCATGTTTATATATTATTTTAATTTTTATTACATTCAAAACTAGTTTTTATTATTTTAATGAATGTTGAAGATATGCAAAGTTTCCTATACAATTTGTAGCCTGTAGGGTTGTATGACTGGGTTAGATGTGAGTCGAAATAATTTAATACACTACTATTATTTTTAATCAAAATAATCTACAAATGGCTTGAATGAGAGATAACATTAATCAAATTTTGACAACATTTGAAGGATAGATGTAATTTTGTTATTGTTTTTCGTAGTGCATCGAGAACTACTTGTATTAAATGATATAAACTTTTTATAATTTTTTAATATTTAATGTATGACATTTTTATATTATATTATTTTTGAAAAAACAATAAACAAGAAACAACTATCAAATATGTTTTGTTTCCGTTTCTTTTTTTTTTTCTTTCAAAAAACATGAAACAAACATAGCTATAAAACATATTCTTGTTTTTAGTTCTTAAAAAGTAAGAAACAATAAACAAATAACAGGAAATGGGAACGTTATCAAACGAACCCTTAATGTTTTACTTTTTATGTTTTATGAATGTTTTTAGAGATATAATGGATATATGAGGATTTACTTCTTATGTTAATGTTGAACTCATAGGAATGGAGAAATATCAATATGTCGACAAAAATTTGATCGTCCTAATTATGAGTAATAAAAATATCTAATATTGATAGTCGATGAAAGGTTGTCGACTGATCAACAACGACACAATCGTTTTTTCGAATTTTTTTAGTACAATTAGGGACAGAGAGATTTAAATCACAAATTTTGTGGTTACTAAAGACTTTTTGATAGACAACTCAGATTCTGTTTTATGTTTTCAGATTCACAAAGTTGAAAGTTGGTTAGCCGTCTGAATTATGTTTCCAAAAATTGTTTTCGAATTTTATGATCCAAACAGTGCAAATTTCGAAAACAACTTTTCTATGTTTAGTGTATCCAAATTTTGAACTCAAAATTTTAAAATGCATATTATGTTAAAAATGATAAACACAATAACAATTATACTATTTCATGTTATAAACTCAATTATTTTTTTATAAAATAAAAATTATACAAAAATTTTAATATAAAACAAGTTAAAAATTAATTAATTGGTTTATATTAAACCTAGTATCCGGTGAATAACTAAATATATTTCATTCCCTAATTACGATTCTAGGGAGGTGAACGAGACAAATGTTACATTGGGCTAACATGAGTTTGGTTAACAATGGGCCTTATTGGGCTGGATCAAAGATAAAAGCCCACTTTTTATACCTTTGTTTGTGAATCTAATATTAAAATATTTTGAAATCTACCCTTTTCTTTAGTTCAACTCTACTATTTTGGACAAAAACTTTACAAATATAGTTACCATACCTTTTATTTGTAGATTTAAAGTGTCCTATTTTTGTAGTTTAAGGCATTAGAAGAGCAAGTTTTTTTTTTCTTTTCCATATATAATCTGAGAGGTTTACTTTGTTGGTTTCTCTTAGTGTAATTTTGTAGTTGGTTGGATTGTTGTTGCTTTCTTAAAATAAAAAATAAGAAAAAAAAGAAAGGAAGAAAGAAAAAAGTGTTATGTTTTTGTTTTAAAAAAATTATTAAATAATGTCAGTCTAAACATAACTCAAATGGTTAAAATATATATTATCGATCAAGATGTCAAATGTTTAAATCTCCAACCACACACGTTATTAAACTAAAAAGAAGTGATTAAATATGATTAAAATGTTAAATTACAATTATAATCATTAAACTTCCAAGTTAAAGTTTAATAGATCAATCAACTTTACAAAGTAATTGAATTTTTTTTTAATTTTTTTTATTTTGTGTTAAATAGGTTATTAAACTCTCAATTTTATAGGACTAACGAGTCATTTTTTTAAAGAAAGTTTGTTTGACTTTGTTAGTTTTGAAACCAATCAAGAACCAAATCAAATTGCTTGTGTTTATAAAGAAAAAAAAATCTAAGATGTCCAATAAAGAATAAAATCAATAGGTTGGTTTTATTCAGTTCGATTTTCGATTCTTTGCATTATTTTTTTTATATCAAATATACGTGCAACGTAATAATAGAGTGTTTTTTTCCCTTCTAAACAACAAATATAAATACACCATCATAATTAAAATACTAAAAAGAACTTAAGGTTAGAGTTTATTTTTAAAGATATATGGATTACCCTTAATTCGATTAAGTTTTGATTGGTTTTTTCAATAAAAAAACTTATTTGAACCTATGTTTTTTTTCCCCCTAAATATAAATTAATATGTCCAAATTTATACTTAAAAAAAACAAACCAAATTTATAGATCGGTTTTATTTATTTATTATTTTTTTTAGTGTAACCATTGAATTTAAACCCATTTTCATGAACTGATTTATTAAACCTACGTGGTCAAAGTTCATTTTACTTTTTCAAGTGGCTTAATTATATGAAAAATTAGGAAGCACATTTCTTCATAAAGATAAGTAATTGTTTTAAATGATAAAATTATTGAAAATATTTTTAAATATAGCAAGATGTTACTATTTATCGGTGATAGGCAATGACATTTTGTTATATTTTTAAATAAGTTGACTAATTCTCCTATATTTAAAAACATTCTCTTTTTAATATTAATTTTAAATGACTAAATTTAAAATTTATGAAAGTATAGAGACTAAATGAAATAGAATCTAACCATGAAACATTTGGGTTGGGTTGATTCGGGTTATTCAGATCAATTTTAAATTTTTTTTCTTAAAAGTAAATACAATGTCAATATTTAAAAATTTTATTTAGTTATTTTTATATATTAAATCAAAATTAACCACTCAATTTCAAATTAGATTATGAAAATTTTCTTCCAAAAGTGCTAAAAAGTTATTTTTAAGAGTTGTTAGAGAATAAATTATCCAAAAAAATTATAAAATAAAATAAAATTAAAATAACTATTAATATATAATTGTATCATAGGTAAAAAAACATAAATCTTTAAAATTAATAATAAGCTCGGGTTGGTTCAGGTTGACTTGGATTATTTTAGGTGATCCATGAACCAATTCAACCCATAAACTTTTAATGGGGTTTCTACATAGAAGACTAAAGAAAACCCTATATTTCATAAATGTCTTAAAATTTGAATTCTTACAAAGATGACTTTTAGGGTTAATTTTAGACAATTATACCATTTTTCATTTATTTATATCTGATATATATATATTCTTTTTTTTTTTTCTTTCTATTTTCTATTTTCAAAGTTACTTTAATGATGAAGAGAGAAAATACATTTATTATAAAGAGATAAAATGAATTTAATATAATTTTTCTCATTTATCAATTGGAGAGAGAAAATACATTTATTGTAAAATTTTTCCTATTTTTTAATTTGAAAAAATGCATTTAATGAAATTTTATTTTATATTTACGTTGATTTTTACGTATCAACTTATTGACTTTTTTGACGGATTAATGGATATTTTCAATATACCTTAGAATATTTTTTACGGATTCATGGTTATTTTAAATACACCTTAGAACATTTTGTTAGGTATTTGAAAATATTTTAACCAATATATGAAATATACTACAATTTATAAATTAGAGATTGACTCAATATTTAACATAAAACACAGTATAAATTAAATCTTCATAAATTTCATTTACACCACAATATATATATCATAATATATGAAGTCTAAATAAAAAAAATATATTCTCGTTTATATCAAATAAACGAATACATATACTATAGTATATATTAAATTTCCTACAGAAACTAAGAAAAAAGTACATATATATCACAATATATATAAAAAATAGGAAAAAAAAATAAACTAAAAGTTGAATCGGGGCCGTTGTTCGTCTGCTCCAAGTCTGCCGTAGTCGTTTATTTACTTCGAGTTCACTATCTCTGTTCATTTGCTCCAAGTCCGCCGTCACCCTTCATTTGCTTTGGAATCCATCATTATCATTCATCCGTCCCGAGTCCGCCATGCCATTCTTGTTGTCCCATGCTTGCCCCGTTGCCGGATTGCCCTATGCCATCTGTCTCAACTGCCGAAAAGGAGAAAAGAGAGGAAGTAGAACTATATATATATACACATAAAATGGTGAGGGCTAAATTGTAAATAGCCAATGATATTAGTGAAAATAGGGAGACCAATAGATTTTTTTTTGGTAAAAAATGAAATGTTTAAGACATTAACGTAATATAGGTCTGCTTTTATGTAGAAATCCAAATTTTCATTTATTTGAACTCAACTCATCCAAATGAGTTGATAATCCAACCTAAACTATACAGATTGGGTTGCGTGGATCGAGTTTTTCGAAACGTTGGATTTTTTAGCACCCCTAATTGTAAGTTTTCGTTTGAATGTTGGTTAAGAAAATATTCTCATATGCTTCAATGAATTTAAAGATATATGTTGTGGTAGAAAATGGTAATATTTCAAAGAATATTTCAAAGAAAACGATACTAGAGCATACTTTAAATTTGTGATTTTTTTTTTTTATAAAAATTTTGAACTATTAATTTATGTATCGATCAAACTTAAATCGGTGCAAAACTTGCTACAGTTAAAATTGTTAACTTTATTAACATTTTGACATTAATTTTTTTTCTTAAATTTATTAAGATTAATTGGTGAAATGGTAGAAATCATATGGGAAATGGTAATAAAATAACAAGTTTAGATTTTCACCTTACAAAACTAGCACACTTTTTGAAAACTCGTTGATATAGTTTTTCTCGGTTCATCTTGGACGAGATCGACTACCGAGAATTAGTTATAAAATCAACATTTTCTAACTTATCAATTGTTTTGAGTCTACTTGTTTCATCTCGCCTGAGTACATACCGATTTTTTTTTATTATGTAATCTTCTAAAATCTAATATTATTTTCAAGTTTTCTCCAAATTTGGTTATGTTTACTAAATATTATATCAAATTATTACGTAATTTTTTTTAAATATTTAGCATAATTTTGGGAAAGATAAAAAATTTCTAAAAATTAGGTAAATTTGGGATATATATAAAATATCGGTGTTAATCTTGCTCTAGATTCCACCAAGAAATCTCAAATATATGAATTTTGGTGTTAATTATGCTCGTGCTTTCACCGAGAAAACCCAAATATATAGAATCTCAGTGTTATTTTGCCTGGGATTAACACCGAAATGCACATAACTCGGTGTATAAATTTCGGTATATAATCTGACAAGATGTACCGAGAAAGCTTTAAACAATCGATGAGTTGAATTTTTTTTTTTTTTTTTTAACTAAAATCTTGTGGTTGATCTCGCTCAAAATGGATCGAAAACTGTTTTTACGAGTTTTCAAAAAATATGCTAGTTTTGTAAGGTAAAAACTTAAACATGCTATTTTTGACAATTTTCCAAATCAAATGGATAATATAAATTGTAACATTTAATTAAGTTTAAACTTTAATTTAATGATATTGAAATCTTAGCATGAAAATTGATACAATTGGATGAAAATTGAAATTTTTGCGTGGGCGGTCGTTGTGGGCTGTTCGGAGTGAGATTGGGAGGTCTTGGTGCTTGGGGACTATTTTGCGAAGTAGAGATAGATTCAAGCATCTGGTTCATTTGATGATTGACGATGGACGGTCTTGTTTTGTTTGGTGGGATCTTTGGCTGCCGGGGGGCGCGATTTTGGACTCATATGGGTCTACGGTGGTTCATGATGCAAGGAGTAGTTTGAAAGAGCGGTTGTCGGAGTTCATGGATGATGAGAGAGGTTGGAGGTGGTCTACAGTGTCTTGGGAGCTGCTTGAGATCTGGGGTTTTATTCAGGCAGTGAGGCCTAGGGTGAGGGGAGAGAATTATTGGGTTTAAGTGTCGAAGGCTAGTGGTCGGTTTTCTATCGCTAGTGCTTAGGAGAGTATACGTCCTCGTTGTCCTAGGGTGTCTTGGGCTGGTATTTTGTGGTCGGGGGGTGGTATTCCGCGTCACTCATTCTGTGCGTGGTTAGCAGTGAAGGACAGGTTGGGTACGCGGGATTGGTTGAGGAGTTGGGGTGTGTTGTCACAGGGGGGGTGTCTTCTGTGTGGGGGAGGTATGGAGTCGCGGGATCATTTATTTTTTGAGTGTGGTTTTGGGAGAGAGGTGTGGTCTAGTGTGTTGCGTTAGTTGGGTTCGACGCATTGGGTGGCTGGTTGGGATGTAGAGTTGAGTTGGTTGTGCCAAGTGGGGTCGGGTAAGGGGGTGTGTAGTAAGTTGTTCTGTGTTTTCTGGTGTGCTTCCATATACTACATCTGGCAGGAGCGTAATCGGCGGCTGCATGGAGGTTGACCGAGGTCGATGTCTGCTTTGGTTCACCTTATGGTCTTTACGGTTTGTGCTCGTGCTACTTCCTGGTGGGTTGACCTTCTTGGTCTTATCTAGTGTGTGTACAGATGTTTTTTTTCTTTTTGAACTTCACGTTGTTCTCTGTTTTGTTGTAGCCCCTAGTTTGTGAGGTTTTGGGTTCTTTTCTCTGTCTTTCACCTTGATGGTTTGCGAGTTTGCGTTTATGTGTTGGTTTTGTTGCCCTGTCTTTGCTCGTGCTTTGTTGCTTTGATGCCTTTATCCCGGGTTGTGGGATCCCCTTTGTTGTTGTATAATAATATCACCTATTCTAAAAAAAAAAAATTGATACAATATAACAAAACTTCAGAGTAAAAATGGAATTTTGCAAAAAATTTAGAATGTATATATTATTGTATCTATTGAATGAGGAATTTTGGACCAATCACAAGTTTCCACGTCGTTTACTAAATTAATGATGAATTCCTAAATCATTAAATTTGGGTCCGATTAGAAGTTGTCGTATGTCCCGAATTGAATTGAAGACAAATTTCGATGATGCCACGCAATTGAATCAGATGAGATTAAATTGGTCCAATTTGATATTATTATTTGGGTTTAAAGTCCAAACTACCAAAAAAAAAAAAAAAGTGAATTGGACCCAAATTTAAAATCAGACCAAAAACCAACTAATTGGGCCCAAGGGCCAAGTCCATGGACCAACCAAGCCCAAGCCCACGAAGCCCACATGAGAACTCTATAAATAAAGAAGTTCTCTTCATTTGTAAAGGCAACATTTTCTACATTTAGAGAGCTTAGAGAGAATTCATCAACAAGTAGAAGACTCCCAAGACTCTTAAGACCCCTAAAGTTGCACTCCTATAGGACAGAAGACCCTTGAAGAAACAAAGACTCGTCCAAGACTTCTACTTCAAGCTTCCAAGACTTCTACTTCAAGAACGTTTGGTGTTTTTCTTCTTCAAGTCAAGCACATTCACCCAGCTGAGAGAGAATTAGAGGATCAAGTATTAGAGATCGAACCACATCGCATCAAATCAACTTCAACATCAACACCAACTCAAGTTCAACTCCATGAAGCACGTTTCTCCAGAAGCTTCGTGTGAACAAATTGGCACGCCTAGTGGGACCTCTCTACCTCTCATCTCCCTCTCAGCGTCCAAACAAGCCAAATCACACCTAAGAAGATGGCATCCAAAACTTCCTCTACAAACACTCGTACATGGGACCTGTCACCTGCGGCCACTCAAGAGAAGTCACGTAGGAGCAAGAGCAGAGCTCCTTCATCGCCCACAACATCTTAAGGCAAATGATGGAATCCCCACGTTGTCATTAAGGAAAACCCCTTGTTTGACAACTCTACTTCTGCCTCCAGCAAGCTGAAAAGAGATTCACCGCTAGATGTGATTTCTGTCATGATGGCGGATGTGACGGTGGAAGCAGCCATGGTAGAAATGGAAAGGAAGATTAACTTTCTGATGAAAGCTGTCGAAGTGCGAGACCATGAGATCGCTGCCCTGAAAGAACAAATGCAGTCTCGAGAGGCTGCTGAATCAAGCCAAGCACCCACGGTCAAAACAACTAACAAGGGAAAGACCGTGCTACAAGAAAACCAACTGCAACAGTCAGCCTCGGTGGCCTCTCTGTCGGTCCAACAACTGTAAGACATGATCATGACCTCCATAAGAGCTCAATATGGAGGGCCGGCTCAAACTTCCTTCATGTATTCCAAGCCATACACCCAGAGGATCGACAATCTGAGAATGCCTGTAGGGTATCAATCCCCAAAGTTCCAACAATTCGACGGAAAAGGCAACCCAAAGCAACACATCACCCACTTTGTAGAAACATGCGAGAATGCGGGAACAAGGGGAGACCTACTAGTCAAACAGTTCGTCAGAACCCTCAAAGGGAACGCTTTTGACTGGTACATAGATTTAGAGCCTGAGGTGATTAACAGCTGGGAGCAACTTGAAAGAGAATTCTTGAATCGCTTCTACAACACTAGGCGCACCATAAGCATGATGGAGCTGATAAACACCAAACAACGAAGAAGGGAGCCGATCGTCGACTATATCAACCGATGGAGAGTTCCGAGTCTGGATTGCAAAGATCGACTCACCGAATTATCTGCTGTAGAAATGTGCATGCAGGGTATGCACTGGGAATTCCTCTATATCCTACAGGGAATGAAGTCCCGTACCTTTGAAGAATTGACGATTCGCACTCACGACATGGAGCTAAGTATCGCCAATAGAGGAACGAGAGACTTCCTCAGCCACGAATCGAGGAAAGACAAGAAGAAGGTGAAGGGCGCCGAGAAAATTGTGAAAGGTGCCACAAGGGAATCAATGGTTGTTAATAGAACCCCGTTGAAGTTCTCCTCGAAAGGGAAAGAAAAGAAGATAGAAAAGAAAGACGAAGGAGGCGAAAGATATCGCTTAACCCTGAAAGAGCGACAGGAAAAAGTCTACCTGTTCCCCGACTCTAACGTGGCAGATATGCTTGAGCAACTACTAGAGAACCACCTTATCCAACTACCAGAATGTAAACGACCGGAATAGGTTGACAAAGTGGATGATCCCAACTACTGCAAGTATCATAGGGTTGTTAGCCACTTAGTCGAAAAATGTTTTGTACTGAAGGAATTGATCCTCAAATTGGCCCATGAGAGGAAAATAGAGCTGCATCTAGACGAGGTGGTCCAAACGAATCGTGCTGTAGTGACGGTAACTCCAAGCGTGGCGACACTAATCATATTATGAAGAAAGGGAGATTTTGGTCCAGTTTGGGACCTTTGAACCTGTGGTAGTGCGGTTTCAGCAGGAGGTCCAAACTACAGATCAACGGAGAAGAGTGCGCTAATGATGGCGATAACAAAGGCTGGATCCTTGTGGCACATCGTAAGAAGGAAAGACTGAACTTTATCCAGAAAGAGCTACGCTCTCATAGAAGCTACAAGAGAGGGAGCAAGGCACAAAAAGGGAAGGGTAGAAAAAAGTCTCAGAGGCCCAGGGCTGTTGACGAGAGAGACGAGGATGTTCCTTGTCCCAGACGACAGATGACGTTAGCAGATTTCCTCCCGAAGAACTTCTGAAATTGGGGTTCAGAGGAGATACAAGAGGTTGCCGTATGTCATGCTATCAGTATCAGAGAGGAAAAAGATACAATTCCAGGCTCATTAAAGTCGACAGGAGAACCAAAGGGTTCGTCACCATTCAACATAGACGACCTGCTTTCACTCCCATGAGAAGCTAAGACCACCCTCATTGAGGCACTGTTAGAATCCGACGCCTCTGGTGCTTCGACCTTTGCAGCACGTGCTTATGCCTCGTGTTGCACATCCATAGGCTTCTCAGATGAAGATCTGCTACTGGGATCCAAATTGCATAATAGGCCTTTGTACGTCTCTGGATACATTCGAGAATGGAGGGTGGGTCGAATCCTTATCGACAATGGATCCACCTGATAATGGGCAGAAATGCATGTTATTACAGTGCTAAGTTATTAAACAATGAAGGTTTGCATTGATAAAATATGTTAGATTGTGTCCAAAAAGCATTAAGTTCATAACATTGCGGTCGCATGCGTTTATCACATAGAAACAATTAATTTTTATATTTTTATGCAAAATATGCATTAACACAAGGTGAAAAGCGCGATCACAAGAAATCAACGGTCGAGCGTAGCATTACTGCAAGACTTTGCGGTGATTTGTGCTTGCAAACATCTGCTCAAGAAGGATTGCCGCATAGAGCCGGCGCAACTTGGTGGGCACATTTGGGTGAAAAACATAATTAATCACGATGGGACAGAAAGTTGATGACGATCGAATCCGAATTAAGTTGACAAGCTGCTAACGATAAGAAGTACACTTAGCTTTTCGGTGAAAAATATTAGGCACATCAGTCAGAGAATTAGAGCAATCCCATCATAAGAGAGAAGCCGCCTTTCACCCCGAAGATCTATAAATACCGAAGGCATCCTTCAGAAAAGGGGTTCGGTTCAGCCAGTTAAGCTAGTTCAACAAGTTTTTCTTCATAGTTTAGCATTGTCCATAGTTTTCTTTTATTTTTAAGAAGGCGGAGCAAGAGAAGGGAAGAGACGCAGGAAGATCGCTCAGGGAAACTCGAGAGAGAACAAGGAGGCATGGAAAGCAGAGAGCGGGCTGACTCTCGCGAGAGTGAGATTATCTTTTGAACAAGAGTAGAAAAGACAGTGTAAAAGCCTGGGAAGCAAGAGATTGCTACCAAGCTCTTTATTCTCTTCTTGCATTGTTATTTTATATTCAACTTTATATTTATACAATGGAAGTTCTTATTCTACATCTGTTCACTATCTTAGCACGCATGAGTAGCTAAACTTATTGAATGGGTTAAGAAGAACTAAGTTAACATGACCTAGGATTTTCATTGCTTGCGATTATCTTGTTTTATGTTGTGCTCAACATCTCTTTAGAGCTACTCGAGAGAGAGTCTAAAGAAAAACCTAAAGACTCGAGAGAGCTAGGTTAGAATCTAGACTCGAGAGAGCAAGATTAGATATGCATAAGCAAGAGATAGAGACTTAGAGATAAGCTCTATTTTCCAATCTGCATCGCATGCACCCTAGAGATAGGTATGATATTATGTGGTCGTCTTATTTGTGTGTGTGTCATTTTGTCATCGCATAAATAAGAATAGAGGCTTATGTGTAGGTCCTATAGAATTATCGCATATATCGCATGCGTTCTAGCATTAGAAGCCGTAGCATTCGCGTCAAGAGATGGTTTGTTATTGTATGTGTGTTGTATGATCGCATAGCATGAACGCATCCTAGGAAGTGTTAGCCGAACCCTTCTCAACCCGTTCACGCATACTCATCGCATCTTCTGTTTTACCAAATTTTTTCGAAACTCTGCCGCATTTGTTTATTTTTATTACCGCAAACAACAAACCAAACAACTATTTGAATTATCGGTTACCACAAAGTCTTCCTGAAAATTACCACCGAATACCGTTTTCCCAAGTCCCTGAGTTTGACCCTGGACTTACCAGGAAACAATTCAAGGTTGGGCATACTCATGGAAGAGCTATCAAACAGCCAATTAGTAATTCAGGGTTTCAATTAAGGTAGCCAAAGGGCGATAGGCATGATATGCTTGAAGTTCCTCATTGGTGATCTGATGGTCGACGTGTTGCTTCATGTGATAGACTCAAAGATCACCTACAAGCTACTATTGGGATGCTCTTGGATTCATGGGAATAGTGTGATTACATCGACACTACATCAGTGTTTCAAGTTTTACCAAGATGAGATTAAGAAGGTTGAAGTAGATTCTAATCCATTTTTCGAAGTCGAGTCTCACTTCGCAGATGCAAAGTTTTACCCAAAGAGTGAGAATTTCGGTGAGACTATGCCAGCAGAGACTTGCTGGCAAAGAAAGCAGGTGGGTCTCGGTCGAGGTCGCCAATAGAGATAGAGAAAAGGGCAGGTAGCAAGGTACGAGCCTCCAGCCCAAAAGAGAATAGAATATCCCTCGGCGTTGGAGAAACACCCGTGGTGAGGGGCAAAAAAGCCTAAAAAACCTCCGATTCTACGCTATGTCCCTTTGTCAAGACGAAAAAAGGGTGAGTCACCTTTTACGGAATGCTTAAAAGGTTTGTAGGTTGGCGACATAGAAATTCTAAAGGAGAGTTTCTTCACACCCCTCACGCCGATAACAAAGCAGGAAGTCCACAAGCCGGAGGTGGAAGTGATGGGGTTAAAGCTGCCCGAGAGGCAAACTGAAGACGGATTCGATCCTAAGGCTTACAAGTTGTTGACAAAGGCGGGCTATAACTTCACAACTCACACTGAGTTCAAAAGTTTGAAGATTTACGAGCAAACTCGACTCTCGCCGACCCAAAAGAAGCTTTTTCAAGAAGGACACGCTATACCCACGTCGAGGGCGGGACTCGGATATGAGCCGTTAGAGCCAGTCCGCATAATCAGAAAGGCGAAGGGGAAAGTGGTCAACAACAATCATATCACTGCAGAAGAAGTCGATAATACAGAAGAAAAGGAGGGCAAAGATAAAAGAGCCTTAGCCTTCGACTGTATTAGACCGCCTGCCGCACGCGCCTTGGTCTTCGAAAGATTAAGCATGAAAGAAGCAGAAAGGGGAAGCCCACATTCTATTCCCAGGGTTACTCGACGCTCAGTCTTTTGAAGGTTAACTTCGTCGAATGAAGAAAATGAGGAAATCATCTGTCAATCGTCGATGGTGGTGCGACCGTTAGCCTATGAAGGACTAGGCGTAGTTCCAAAGGATAGCGAAGGAAAACCCTACACTCCCATTTTTTATCGCTTGGAGCATGAGAGGGCTGAAGATCCCCTCGACCAATATGTCCCTAGTAAGACAAAGGGGAAGGAAAAAGCTTACGCTGACGCCCCCGAAATGACTACAGGAAAGAGGGGGCCGATACCTTGAGCATCCATTTGGCGACGAATGAACCTTAAAAACGCTGAAGGGTCATCGGACTAGAAACCATCAGGAGAGGCAAGAAGTGATGGAGAAATCCATAGTACCGTCCCCTTACGAATGAAAAGAAAGACCTTCGTTACTCCAAACACAAGTGAGGGCTCACTCAAAGTAAAGAGGCGCGACGTCGTTTTCACTAATCCTCAGAATGGAAATTTAGAGCAGGAGGAAGTGAAACTTTGTGCCACCATATCACCATCACCGAAGAATTCGAAGAGGGTATGACCGAAGAGGAAGTGGAGGACGCTCCGCAAGGTCTAGAGGACGGTGGTCAATCCATAGTGGACGAGCTAAAAGAGGTGAATCTGGGCACCGTAGAAGAGTCGTGTCCGACTTTCATCAATGTGTCCCTCTCGGAAGGGGAAGAGGATGAATACATGAGTTTGCTCACTGAATACAGGGATGTTTTCGCCTGGTCATACAAAGAGATGTCGGGACTAGATCTGAAAGTAGCAGTCCACCATCTCGCGATCAAACAGGGGTGTTGACCTGTTAAACAGGCTCAACGACGCTTTCGACCAAAACTTATCCCCCAGATTGAGGTTGAGGTCAATAAGCTGATTGAGGCCGGGTTCATTCGCGAAGTTAAATATCCAACATGGATAGCCAACATTGTCCCGGTTAGAAAAAAGAATGGACAGCTTCGTGTTTGCGTAGACTTTCGTGACCTAAATAGCGCATGCCCGAAAGACGATTTTCCATTGCCCATCACAGAGATCATGGTCGATGAGACAACAGGACATGAGGCCCTATCCTTCATGGACGGATCTTTCGGGTATAACCAGATATGAATGGCCCTTGCAGAGTAGAAAATGACAGCATTTCGAACTCCAAAAGGGATATATTGTTACAAGGTAATGCCCTTTGGGTTGAAGAACACTGACGCTACTTATCAACGTGCCATGCAGAAGATGTTTGATGATATGTTGCACAAACATGTGGAGTGTTATGTGGATGACCTTGTGGTCAAGACCAAGCGACGACAGGACCGTTTGAAAGATCTAAGGACTGTGTTCGATTGCCTGCGAAAGTACCAGTTAAAGATGAACCCCCTCAAATGCGCGTTCGGCGTAACTTCAGGAAAGTTTTTGGGCTTCGTTGTGAGACATCGAGGGATAGAGATAAACCAATCTAAGATTGATGCCATCCAGAAGATACCAAGACCAAGAAATCTACATGAGTTGAGAAGTTTGTAGGGACGTCTGGCCTACATCCGGAGGTTTATTTCTAATCTGGCAAGGCGGTGTCAACCCTTTCAAAGACTGATGAGAAAGGGATAGAAATTCAAATGGGATGAGGCTTATCAGAATGCTTTTGATAGCATTAAGAGGTACCTGATCAACCCTCCTATTTTAAGAGCCCCAGTAGCGGGCAAGCCGTTGATACTATACATTGTAGCGCAAGAGAGGTCACTGGGGGCACTATTGGCACAAGAAAGAGAAAAGGGAAAAGAACACGCTCTCTATTACTTGAGTAGAACCCTGAATGAAGCCGAGATCAATTATTCCTCTATAGAGAAGACGTGCCTCGCGCTCTTCTTCGCCATAGATAAGTTGAGGCACTACTTACAGGCCTTCACAGTCCACTTAATTGTGAAAGCTGACCTTATCAAGTACGTCCTGTCCAGGCCGATCATCTCGGGACATTTAAGCAAATGGGCAATCATGCTTCAACAGTACGATATTGTTTATGTACTGCAAAGGACAGTTAAAGGGCAGGCGTTGGCCGACTTCCTGGCAGATCACCCAGTTCCATCGGATTGGGAGTTAAGTGAAGACTTGCACGATGACAAAATTCTCTTCACAGAAACCTCAGGGCCGTGGGTCATGTTCTTTGACGGTGCAGCACGAAAAAGTGGTGCAGGGACAGGTATCATCCTCATTTCGCCAGAAAAGCACATGCTGCCTTATAGCTTCGCACTTGCCGAGTTATGCTTAAACAACGTCACTGACTACCAAGCCTTGATAATTGGTCTTCAAATGGCCTTAGAGATTGGAGTAGCTTGTATAGAAATCTTCGGTGACTCAAAGTTGATAATCAATCAACTCTTATGCCAGTACGAGGTGAAGCATGACGACTTGAAACCCTACTTCACTTACGCTCACCAGTTGATGGAGAAGTTCAAAATCGTGGCATTGGAACATGTCCCGAGGATGGAGAACAAGAAAGTGGATGCCTTGGCAAACCTAGCCACTACCTTAACGAACCTGGATCATGTGCCCCTTAATATATCACTTTGGCGAAGATGGGTTGTACCTCCAGTTGGGACTGCATATGAGGAAATGAATGCGATACCAGTCTACCTAACTGATGAGGAAGACTGGCGGCAGCCCATCATAGATTACCTTGAGCATGGAAGGCTCTCGAATGAACCCCGTCATAAAATCGAGGTTCGCAGAAGGGCCGTACATTTCATTTACTACAAAGGGGTCCTATATCGTCGATCCGTTGAAGGACTTTTCCTTCGATGCCTCAGTAAAGAAGAGTCAGCGAAGGCTTTGAAGGAAGCACACTCATGCGTATATGGCGCGCATCAAGCTGGACCAAAGCTACAATTCCAACTGAAAAGAATTAGTTACTATTGGTCGGGAATGATCCAGGACTCAATGGATTATGCAAAGAAATGTGAAGCCTGTTAATATCACGCGAATTTCATTCATCAACCGCCTGAGCCTCTACATCCGACCATAGCTTCATGGCCTTTCGAAGCATGGGGGCTTGATCTGGTCGGCCCTATAACACCTAAGTCGTCAGTAGGGCACTCCTATATCCTCGCAGCCATTGACTACTTCTCAAGATGGGTTGAGGCTGTCGTGCTAAGGGAAGCTAAGAAAGAAAACGTGGTGGATTTTATCCACACTCATATCATTTATCGGTACGGTATTCCCCATCAGATCATGACGGATAACGGGAGACAATTCTCCAACAATTTGATGGACAGGTTGTGTGAAAAAATCAAATTCAAGCAGTACAAGTCATCCATATATAACGCCGCCATAAATGAGTTGGTTGAGGCATTTAACAAGACATTGTGCAACCTGCTGAAAAAAATTGTTTCCAAGTCAAAGAGAGATTGGCAGGAGAAGATCGGTGAAGCGTTGTAGGCTTATTGCACCACTCATCGTACCCCTATAGAAGTCACCTTGTATTCTCTCGTTTATGAGGTAGAAGTTGTCCTTCCTTTGTAAAGAGAAATTCCATCGCTAAGAATGGCAGTGCAAGAAGGGCTGACTACAGAGGACAGTGCCAAACTGTGGCTCCAAAGTTGGAAGCACTGGAATAAAAATGATTAAATGATCAACAAGCGCTGGAATGTTACTAGGCGTGAATGTCTAAGGCCTTCGATAAGCATGTAAAGCCTCAGTTCTTTCAAGTAGGTGATCTAGTGCTTGTCGTAAAGAGACCAATTATCACGACAAGACATACGGGGAATAAGTTTACATCTAAATGAGATGGGACCTACGTCGTCAAAGAAGTCTACACAAACGGAGTGTACAAGATAGTTGATCAAGATGGGCTAAGAATTGGCCCAATCAATGGCAAGTTTCTCAAGAAATTTTATGCTTAACAAAAAAATAAAAAATAAAAAATAAAAGAAAAAACCTTTGTACGAACTACGTTACGACTTGATCCCTGTGATTATAAAGGGTACGTAGGCAACTTAAAGAAATTTAAATTCAATCGCGCATTAAAAAAAAAAAAACCTTTGTACGAACTACGTTACAACTTAATCCCTGTCATTATAAAGGGTATGTAGGCAGCTGAAAGAAATTTAAGTTCAGTCACGTGATAAAAAAATATATGTGCATGTACATGAGTAAAAAAAAAAAAAAAAGATAAATAAACAAATAAGAGAAGTAGAAATTTAAAGGAGGCTATAAGGTGCCAGAGAACATCACTGAGAAAATGAAAAAAAAAACTTCCATATAAGATATTTCAGCACTACAATAGTCGAATCCAGTAGCTAAAAATAAAATAAAATAAAAAAACTCCTAGGCCACTGCCTATTGAGGTACGCCTAATCCAATAAGACAAGCAACATCAAGTCAAGGTACCCAGTGGTAGTTCCTTAACTCATGTTGCATGGCTTCCAACACATGGAATAGGATATCCAAAGCTTTGACGTCCTTGTCAGAAAGGATTGGGGTGGTCTCGATCTCGTTTATCGCCCCCCGCATCTTCGAGGCCTCAAGCTTATGCCGGGTCAAAAGGCCTTCACTCACAAAAATCAGCCGCGATATTTCGGCCCGTTTGGCCTTGATGGCCTCTAACCTGGCTAGCAGTGTCTCTTCTTCTTATAAAGCCCGAGAGTCGCGTTCAAGAGCGCCTTTTGTTTAGCAAAAGCACTACTCTCATCGTACAGTATCTTCTCTAGATCAGACTTAGCCTCCTTCAAATGTTGCTCCTTACTTGTTTGAGTTAACTGAGAGGAATAAGATAACTGAAACTGGTTATACTTTTCCACGTTTTGGAAGTACTCATCGATAAGTTTTTTGAGAGGAGGGAGGTTGGCACCAAAAATTTCAGAAATGGCTCGGAATATCTCATGTGTTTCTTTCTCCAGACTAAGAACCTTCTCAAAAGGAGTACACATGATCTTCTTATGCATAGTCTCCCACATGGCTGAGGCTGTATGGCGTCAAACATCAGAAACCACAGTGGCAGTACAGAACTCGAAAACCTTAGGGACGATCGGGGGTGGTGCTCTATCTACTCGCCTCAGGAGCTCACTATTACTTGGACTTCTTCGGGTTGGGGAGCCCTTCCTGCCGCAAGCACCAAGGGGCAACTAGTTTCCTTGGCTACGAAATCTGAAGCCTCGATGTTCCTAACGACCATCGCCTCATTGACATGAGGGATGTCACTGAGGATAGCACGCACTTGACAGGACCTTGGCACGGGATCCATTGGCAGCGCTTCGGAGGTACCAACGCCCTCAAAGGCTGAGTCAACGGCAAAAGGGCCCACCAAAGATTCTTCGCTTCGTGAGGCTTCAAGTCCTTGAAGAGTGAGGTTCAGAGGTGACTGCAAAAGGGGAGACTAAATGTAAACTGTACAATTAGAAAAAAAAGACAAGATGAGAGGACTTATATATATATATAATAAGGGACAATGTACCAGTAGATTGAGAGCGTTAGAAGCCACTGGACCATTCTGAACCCTCTAAGTAGTTCCCGTGCTTTGTTAACCACCAATTTTTGAACCGTGGGGTAACATGAGTGTGCGGATCCAATGTACAGGCCGACAGAAATACCTGAGACGAGGTCTTGCGTCTCGTGCATACTCTCCAATAATGTAAAACGTTCTTCGGCGTAGGGGCGAAAGGTATTCCCCCTATATCATTCGGAATGTCCTGATGGAAGCCGAACTGACGACTGAAGCAAAAGGGACTATACGACTCTATAGTTTGGACATTCCCACACTGAGAGGATAAGTAGCCTGATCGCATGCTGGAGAAATAACTGTCAGAAAAGACAGGTCTCTACCGTTAGTTAGGCGTTCATGCCTGCTCTTATTCTGAATGCTTGCGTGCCACTGAATACTGGCGCCACTATGGATCAATTCCCATGCCTCGTACTCGTCGAAGTAAATTGAGCCACCTTCGCAAGAAAAATAGGCCATCTTGGGACCTTGAACAGCTGCAGGAATGGGGTAATGCGTGTTGAAGTAATGGGTCAGCCAACTATGGACATAATGCATGGGGAAGTGAAAGTCCATACGCCCGATCGAGCTCGAAGCCTCTGCTATCAACCCTAGGCCATGATAGATGTTGGCCAAGATCGGAACAACGAGACTATAAACAGTCCTGCGAGCCATCAAACTAGCCATTCTGAAGACCCCGGGGCGAAGGTAACCTCCCTTCTAGGGAAATACAAAAAGACATAACCAGCAGGATAGAAAGGCGGCCAGATAAGTTTTGTCCTTCAACTCGTCTCCTACCTCTAGCTCCGCGAATAGCATGTTTTCCCTGCTCGAACAATCTCAAAATGAAATCTGCATACCGTTAGGATTTTACGTGGACCGATATCGAGAGGTTTTCTTTTGCTTTCGTGTAACGGGCTTGTCATATTTGTGAGCCCCCAGGAACCAAAAAGACATCCAGGAGCTGATAGACACTGAGGAGTCATGCTTCGAGGGAGTCGTGCAATTTTCTCTCTACGAGCACACTATCGAAAAATACGCCTGAAAAAGGTGTTTGCACGTCTTCGGCAAGTACCTCTCTTTGTCGCGGTGACCGGTTAGCTCTTTGAAGGAAAGAACCACTTCTTCGTAAAAGCTTCCTTTGACTGGCCCCGAGCAACCAGAGGTCCCATAAAGAAATTGATGCTTTGTCCACCGCAATATGAAGAGTGTTGGTTGAAGGGCACCAAGCTTCACAGAAAAGCTCGAACTATGTCACCATTGCGATCATATGTGTATGATGACATGCATAAATGCATGTTATCTTAGAACTTTTACTTAGAATTATGAGGGTTGTTAAGCAAAATATGCGACAATTATGTTAGGAATTCCCGAGAAATAGAGCTTACGGCGTTCAGCATTAAGAATCTCAGCTAACTCAATATTATGCGTTATTATGCATTCAAAGTTCTATTTTTGTAGCTAACACAGGAAGTGAACGCAAACGCGGAAACCGGACCACCACATAGACGACTGTATGCGGAGAAACTTTCCATCGCAAAGGCGAACGCGTTCGATCAACGCATGGATGTTGCGGTAATCAGTTGCATGCATCCATCGTATGGGAGTTGCGCTCGTCAAGCGATTACGGTCATCATGTAGAGTTGCGGTATTAAGTGAATGCGGTTACTACATGACTGCGTCTACACGATAACGCATGGTAAAGGGATCAACGCAAGGTAGGTGGAATAAACGCATTAACGCATCTACCTCGAGAAACTCAAAAGATGATGTTGACATTTCACCTACCACGCCGTTGGCAACAGAGGTTCAGAAAGAACTAAACGCGTCGAATGACAGAATCAGAGTAGTCCATTAATGCTGTTGGTGATCCAGACTCTATATAAAGAAGCCGATGAGCAGAAATTCAAGTGATCCAAAGTTTTCGCCTGAGGTTCGCCTAGGGCGGATCCTTGTGATCAAGATAAATACGTGAGAAGACGCTTGAGAGTTCTTCGCCTCCTTCATCCATTCCGAGTGACGACCGAAGCCTTCGACCAGAGCTAGATCTCGAGAGAGTCAGCTTCACCGCCCATCCATGGCACCACCGACAGCCTTGACGCACATCACTGGAAGAAAGTCTTTGCTTCCAGCTGGTCATTTCATTTTCTTTTCTTTTCCTGTATTGTATTGTATGATATTTTGTGATTAAGGAATTAATACATTTTGTTTTCAATACATTTCTATGTTTCCTTCGATTCCATCTCCATCTTCTTTACTTAGCACATTTAACCTTCATTGCATTCCTTAGTGAGATTGCTTGAGTATCGCATACTTAGTCATGTGGATTAGGGATATGAAGTATGTAGCAAACCACCGAAAGACGTGCTTTGCGTGAGTGTGTGAGTAACCTTATTTGCTTAGTGTGAAGCTGTAACAATGCCTGTCTATAGACCAATGCAATGCTTGTCTATGAGTAAAGTCAGCAACAACCAACTGTCCGGGAGAGTAAGTGGTTGGTCGCATTAAGCAATGTATGCATTGTTCACTAGAGATAGTAATAATCTTATGTCTGCAAAGTCATGCGGTTACCTTGTCCTATGAGCGCATCATTCATCATTTAGGCATACCCGGACGAGTAGTCTAAAATCCAAATCTAAGACTCGGGAGAGTGGATTTGAATGCATAGGAAAGAATGGAGAACTTAGAGATAAGCTCCGTTTGCTTTCACACAACGTATGTGTCACACCCCGCCCCAGACTACCATCTGAGCCTGAGAAAGGATGTGACTGCAACAGTTATCAACCCTTTTGTTGACACTTACTGCCTAAAAACTCTTGCAGAAATAACTCTGGTACCAATGTACAACTTTAACAATCAACTGATTAAATATGCCCATTTTATTACAACAATGTAACATTTATACCACTTCAAGACTTAATTACAAGTTTACAACAACAACTGTAAAACCCTCCAGAAGTGTAACTGTGGCACGTGGCAGACCTTGATCTTACAACACCCTGGAGCTCCTCACCTTTTGCTACCTAGGGGGGGGGACATGGAAAACGTGAGCTATAAAGCCCAGTGAGTGGTACCTTTAGATAAACAAATAACTTTGTCAACAGAAATATACTTTTGGAAAGCAATGCATAGTCAACAAGAACATTACCACAAGTTCAATATTGTTTTCCAACCAAACCGCTGGACAATCCCTAGCTCGACCGCTGGTTAAAACAATCAACCCCAGCTTGACCGCTAGTTATCACATAATAAAAACATCCCCAACTTTACCATTGGTTATCCCTGGCATGATCCTACATTTTCCCCAGTACTTTCACACATATACTAAGACAACAACAATTCTTGTGGAAACTTTCCCTGTACCCTATTATCTCGCCAATGTGCACATCGACTATTTTTTCACTAGCTATGCTTAGGTAACTTGACTATATTTTCCGCTGGTCTTCATCGACTATCATTTCCGCCGACCGAAGCCGACTATATTTTCCCACCAAGTACCTTTTCAAGCATGCTAACTATATACCTCGGGTACAATTTCAGTTTCCAAAACAAACATACAAGCAATATCTTAACAAGCCTAGTAATCAGATAAACATATATCCCTGATCATACCAATTTAACATTCTCCCCTATATATATTTACCTATATATAGAAATTAGATTAACAATACAACACACAATAACCACTCACCTTGGTTGGTTAGGAACTTTCCTTTCCGAAGTTCCTTAAGTTTCCTTGGTTCCCTTTTGAACCCTAAATTCCAGATTCAATTATCAGCTTATATTACTCATAGTTCTAGAACTTATTTTAAGATACTTCCTTCTGAAAACATGTTCTAAAATTTCTCAGGAAGCTTACCATAAAATATTAGCTCAGAACTTCTCATGGTTTGACCGAAATCTCAAAATATTCAAGATTGGCCCAAGCTTACCCGACAGCCTGACCCTTTTGTATTTTTCTCAATTTCTAGCTTGATCCCTTGGAGCTTATTCTTCGGCAGCCATACCTTGAAAACTAGACTCTCCTAGATTTCAGATGGCTTTGGAATCACTCCAAAAGCACGAGTATTCTGGGAGAAATTCTCGTTCCAAGTTGATGCTACTTCCTATCTTTTCTGCCCGACAGCATCTCCCCTCTTGGAACTTCTTGACCAACGCATGGTCTTGCTACCAACGCATGCGTTCTTCCATCAACGCATAATCTTCTCCAAATTAGTCCCCACACACTCTTCTTTATGTCCTTTGAAGAGAATTTGAGTTCTCATCTGAAGTCTTTGTTCTTATTTATAGGCGTCCAAGATTGCTCCACGACCGACACCTCTTACTTGGCTGCATGTCCAAGTGTCTTTTCTTTACACCATCAACGCATTCTTACATCAGCATAAGCCAAGGTGTCTTCTTCTCCTTTCACCAATGCATAGCCCTCAACTTTTCATGTCTTCTTATGCGTCCACCTCTTTTACTTAAGGCTTAAGAATTCCTTCTAACAAGTCACATGTTCGGATGACGTCCTTGAATGCGTCCATCCTTCATATGCGTTAATCCAACTTCATATGCATTCAACTAGGATAACGATCAACACTTCTTTCAACGCATAGTATATCATCAACGCATAGTGCATCAATGCATAGTACATCAACGCATAGTATTACCCTGTTGCGTCCATCGCGTCCATCACATCCAACACATCCATCATTCAACGCATCCAACACATCCAATGCATCCAACGCATCCATCATCCAACGCATCCATCATCCAATGCATTCAACGCATCCAACACATCCAACGCATCCATCTTACTCAGTCATCACAAGCCTTAACCATCGCAAGAGCCAACCACCATGCGTCCAACCTAGCTCATCGCATGGCCTATGTCCAACGTATCCATCGTGCAAGCCATTGTCAACCTCCAACGCATAGCAAGGTTGCACGACACCAACTTATGGCCTCGCTCGGCCACATCAACGCATAGGCGCTTGGCCGCATCGACTTACCATGGCTCCCTCGGCTGCATCGACGCATAGGTTCTTGGCATGGGCGCTTGGCATAGGCGTTGTGCATCGACGCATGCCACCCTCCAGCGCCTACCTTGCCCTGCGTTCTAGCTTACTCCATGCATCCTCGCATGCCCGTGTGCCACCCCTATGCATCACCCTCGGCTACCTTCCTTCAACCGCATACCACCCTCAAACGCATCCATTTAGCCTAATGCGTTGGTCTAACCTCCAAGGCATGCGTCACCCCCTCTTCAACTTCTTCCTTGGCCCAAGTAATCTCTCTAACATTTTATGGCCAACGCATGGCAATGCCTAGTCCAACACTTATTCAATTTTCATCAATTTAAGCTTAACTCAAAGCTACTCAAGGAAAATCTATTCAACACTTAGAAATTTTCTTCACTTCAACATAGGATTTAACTCTCACTTAGTTAATTTCCTTAGCCACCTGCTTAAGTAGGAATAATGGAAATTCGGGTTTCACAATATGCACCCTACGAATAAGATATTGCATGCATCCAGGAAGTAGGATATGGTGGTTGTATGTGGTCATCTCAACACTTATGCATACCTACCGCATACGTCCTAGAGTTAGGCTCAAGTGTGTGTAGCATGATCGCATGGCTTGCGTTGACTGAGGTTGCCCTTGCAGTCACTCTTTAGTATTGCAATGAAATCATCTTTGCATTTTATCCATTTTTCCATTCATTTTTTTCATGTCAAGAGTTGTCGTGTCTCTACCTCTCATACATATTCTCATTGCGTTGTCTGTTAGCTAGTAGTAGGAGTAGTGTTAGCTTAGAAACCTTCCCATCCATTCTTTTATTCAACCACCGCATGCACATTACCACATTCATTTTGTTACAAGTTCCTGAGTTCGGCCTCAGATCACCTGAGAAACTTGCATTCGCGTTATACTTGCCGTGAGCGCAAGAAAACTTGTGACAAGACGCATGGTCATCGCACACATTTATTAACGCATAGTCATTCCAACGCATGACTATCAACCCATACCTTAAGAACATGCATTGCATATTGCGTCCAAGGGATTTTAGTTGTCGAGTAAATTGACATCTAATTTTCCCGTCATCAGTGTACAAGGAGGTTGTCACTGCGCCAAGCAAACTGATGTCACAAAGGAATTGCTCGTTTCGACCTACTACAACCTCAAGCCACTCCCAGTAACACTCAACGAAGCCGAATTCTCTAGGGACTTTTGTCATGATGGTCCAGCGGACCTGACCCTCAATTATGTGACGTCCAAGAGTTAACACTTGATTGGGATTAGGGGTCTCCTCATGAATAGAAGATCGCAGGATCCATGCACGCTCTCCTCGGGCAAGGGCGCTTCCGTCGACAATTTGGAGGGGATCATGTTGTCGTTTAGACTTGGCGAGCGATCAACGAAAGGACTGGCTAATGATTTTGCTACAGGAAGGCTAAGTCCTTCCTTCATGGGCTAACTCCGGTCTTTAAGAATCACGAGATGCCTCTCATCAGATAAAACATGCTCGGTGAAGTGAACCATTGTTCTGTAAAAAATATCACAGGGGGATAAACTTCAACCAATAAAAAAAAAGGAGAGAAAAAAAACCCAATCCTCCGTGACAATTTACTAAAAGAAGGGGACTGAGGGAATCATAGTAGACCCTTCTGAGATCGAATGAGAGAGTTGTAAACCTTCGTGGGGCCCCTCCCATGACGACCAGGATACACGAGTGGCGCATAAGACAGACCTTTCCAGGATCCTCCCTAGGGTGACCGAATGGGAGAGTTGTAAGCCTTTGCGGGGCCCTTCTCATGACGATCGGGATGCACGAACGGCACTACAAGGCAGACCTTTCGAAGATCCTCCCTAGGGTGATTGAATGGGAGAGTTGTAAGCCTTTGCGGGGTTTCTCCCATGACGATTAGGATGCATGGACGACATTATAAGACAGATGTTTCGAAGATCCTCCCTAGGGTGATCGAATGGGAGAGTTGTATGCCTTTACGGGGCCCCTCCCATGACGATCAGGATGCACAAACGGCGCTATGAGGCAGACCTTTCGAGGATCCTCCCTAGGGTGATCGAATGAGAGAGTAGTAAGCCTTTGCGGGGCCCCTCCTATGACAATCAGGGTACACGAACACAAGGAAGAATATGTACACCAAGGAGTCGGTCACACGGACGTGAAAAAAAAACCACGTTGATTACTGATGGGCCGGCGAGATTAAAAAAAAATGGTTGTGCTCTCTCAAGTTACGCTTCAACTCCTACAAAAAGCAGGGGACGAGTTAGTAAAAAATCACAGATAATAATAATAAGTAAATAAATAAATAAATAAATAGTAAAAAAAAAGAAAGAAAGAAAAGGAGATCGTGAAGAAAAAAAATTTAGGAAAAGAAAGCAAGAAAAAAAGGGAAAATAAGATAGTTAAAACAAAAAAAGAAAAAAAAGAGGAAAAAAATAAAAGAAGAAAGAAAGAAAAGAAAGGGAAATTGTGAAAAAAGCAAAAAGAAAAAAGAAAAAGAAAAGAAAAGAAATTAGAAAAAAAAGTGTAAAGAAAGAAAATAGGGGAATAAAAAAAAATATAAAAACAAAAAAGGGGAGCCCACTCTCGTTCTCAACTCTCCTAGATAAAATGGAGGGCGACTATTGTTTTTTCTTTTCTTTTCTTTTTTTTTTTCCTTCTCTCTATCTATATATTTTTTTCTCGCTTCCAACCGCTCCCCCTCCCGCATTCATCCCATTAGACGGAAGGCAACCACCGAGGATGTCATGTGCGGGAGGCAAAGTAGAAAAAAAAGGGGGCGCCCAAACAGTCGATGGACCGATTTGATGGCGACTCGTGAGAGTGGACTCCTATGGAAGTTCTGAACAAGTGGCTGTCTCCCTACAGCAAAGGACACAATCCAAGCAGCCGTCTCCCCACAGCAATCCAAGTCTGATTTGCAACGGCGTGCAAACTGCAAAGGACGTAAGAACAAAAAAAAAAATCACACTTCAAGATGAAGAAAATCATGTGTCCTGACAGTATATATATAGTTAAGTTCGGACGGGATATTCTACTAATCAGTTGAAATTTGATAAGATCATGGGTTATCTGAACTGAATTCAAGATGCTGGTTGTTGGGTTTTGGAATCCTGATTTTAGTTGAAATTGGTTAAGATTAAAAAAAAAAAAAAACCAACAGTGTTTCATTCTTCCTCCTCTGCAAAATTCAACTTCTGGCTGCTTGATGCTTCCATCTCCTCATCAGAAAAAAAAAAAATGCAGGTCCATTTATGGCCGGTGACCACCAACCGCTCGCCACAGTGCAAAACCACATCCCAATTTTGCAGCCCTCCTTCCCGCTCAATCGCCCAATGCAAGTGTCAGAAACAAATGGATTCTTCAACACCAAGTTCTAATGAATTTTGTGTCTTCTGTTAATTCTCCATGTAGTCAACCACAAGCTTTTAGCAAAATTTTGGTCCTCTGAAAATTATACCAAAATTCCACCACATTCAACTTCGTCAAATCCTATAAGTCTTAATAAACTTTGAATTTATCAAAATCTTAAGTCTAAATTTTGGGCGATATCCAAATTATTCAAACTTTAGATTGAGATTCAACTACACCCAAAATTTTATTCCAAATTCAAGTAAAATATTTTGGGTAGAAATTCAATTCTACTCCAAATCACCAAAATTTGGGTAAAATTCAAATTAAATAAGGGCCAATTTTGAGGAGGAGTCTTCATTTTATTAAATTTTAGGTATATTTCAATCCTTATATGGTGGGAGAGTTTAATTCAAACCCAAACTAAAATTTTAGATTGAATAAATTCTTCTCAAGTCAAATTCTAGCAACAACAAATGAAAATTGGAAACAAAAAGTTACCATTCCAAATCCAAGCCTATGATGTGAGTACCAACAAAATTTCACCCCAATATGTCAAAATATAGACATATTGACACAGACCGTGGCATAATCAAGTGTTGTCTCAAATCAAAATATAGACACACTCCATCCACCATATTAAAGTCGAAGTAAAGAAAGAAATGTCAAAATTCTACTTTAAATTCAAACGAAGAATTGAGTAGACTCCAAATCTAAGAAAACGAATTATTAGAATATGAGATACTACTCAAGAATTCAATTTGCAATTACAGCGGAGCATAAATTCTACTTTAGCCCAAATAAAAGCTTATTCTCAAACAAGAAAGTCAAGAATTAAAGTTCATCTTTTGTTTACTTGGCCTAAGTGCGTCGAGCAGACAAATTTCAAATCCAAAGTTTGAGCTAAAATCACATATTTTGATCAAAATGATGCATCAAAATAAAGGAGTTAAAATCCCACTTTGATTTTAAATTATCTTTTTTGAGATGTACCCACCGTATAGACGTGCATAGATCTCGAAAAGGGTATTTGTTGAATGAGGGATTTTGGATCAATCACAAGTTGCCACATCGTTTACTAAATTAATGACGAATTCCTAAATCATTAAATTTGGGTCCGATTAGAAGTTGACGTATGTCCCGAATTGAATTGAAGAAAAATTTCGATGACGACAGGCGGTTGAATATTAAATTGGTCCAATTTGATATTATTATTTGGCTTTAAAGTCAAACTACAAAAAAAGATGAATTGAACTTTAAACCCAAATAATAAAATAGATTTAGCCTTAATTTGTGGCTAGAAATTTGATTCAATTTTTATTTTACCATAGGCCTTTAAAAATTTAAATTTCACAGTAAAAGATTATCCGAAAATACAAAAAATAAAAAATAAAAGAAGAAAACGGAAGTTGGGGAAAATGTGAAAAGAAAATAGATTTACAAAAAAAAAAAAACACTAAAAAATAAAAGAAGAAGACAAAAATTTAGGAAAATGTGAAAAAAAATAGATTTAACCTTAATTCGTGGCTAGAAATTTGATTCAATTTTAATTTTACTATAGGTCTTTGAAAATTTGAATTTCATGGTAAAAAATTCCCCAAAGATGCAAAAACCCTAAAAAATATAAGAAGATAGAAGTTGGGAGAAAATGTGAAAAAAAAATTAGCCTAACCCTATTTTTATCAATAGTTTCAAACCAACCTTATTTTTGTCAATAAATATTAAAATAACATTATTTTTTAAAAAAATTCAACAATGTATAACCTCTAAGTGATAAAAAAAAATTATAAAACAATAATCATTTTTATTTTTATTACAAGAAAAATAATATGTCAATATATTTTAATAATTTATAAAGAAAATCTCCTTATAGAGTCATGATTACATTTTTTTTTAAAAAAAATCTCCAATAAACCAATTTCAAATTTATTAAACCTACTAAAATTAAAATTAGATATTTAAAAGTATCAAATTAAGAAAAATTATTTTCACTAGTCATCGTGGACTGATCTAGTGGTGGTAGAAACATAAAAAAAAGTCAAACGATGGAATTTTATCTATCTAGAATTTGATATTCCATAGATTTTCTTGACATCCAAATATTATAATATTGAGAATAGTCGAGATGTAAGTAAGTCGGACAGCGAGGGATTTGAAGTGAAAAAAATGGAATTTTAACTAAAAAGAATAATAATTAGAAAAAGAGGAAAATGCATAATTAATATTTGTTTGATAATGAGTAATTAGCGAAACAGGCTGTTATTCAATTCAAACACTCCATCTTCCTCACTGCAATCATAAATGGCGCTTTATGATCTTAAACCTCCAAATTTCTTCTTTCCTTTTTCCCCATTCACACAAAGCTCTCTCTGATGTTAAAATTTAATGAAACTTTCTTTTTGGGTAGCAGACAAATTTGAAGTTCCATTCCATTTCGATCCGCCATTAGAGAAGGAATAAGAAAAAGAAAAGTTGCAGAATGGGAGAGAGAAATTGCAATGTGGAAGCCTCTCATTTAATTTTGGTTGTTAAGAAGCTGCGTCTTTGTGTGGATCTTTCATGGTTGAGCAGGTGAAAGTTTTAATGGCCAACCCCATTTAAAAAAAGTACTCTTCTTCCTTCTTCTTCCTCTTCTTCTTCCTCCTCATATTCTTCTTCTCTGTTGAAAGACTTTCCAATTTCCCACCGACAATTCTATATAAATGGTTGAAGTTATTACTCTCTGTACGTTTTTCCAACTCTCCCACCTGTTTTTTTGTTTGTTTTCTTTTTCATTTCTCTCTCCCTCTCTTGTTGAAGGCTCTGAATCTCTCTCTAGAGTTATGGTTTATTCAAGGAAGTTCAGAGGAGTCAGGCAGCGGCAGTGGGGCTCTTGGGTGTCAGAAATTCGCCATCCATTGCTGTAAAATTCCCTCTTTCATTACGTCGTCTGTTCTTCTGCTATAAATATATGTGCCATTGGTTGGAAAATGCTCTGTTTCCCCCATTTTCTGTCTGCTGCCCATAACCTGTTTGTTGATTTGCCTGAAAGAAACTAAGTGCCTATGGAGGCGTATATTTTTTCAGATTTGTACACCAAATTGTTGTATGTATGTGATTTATTTGGCTTGTGTTTGTTGGTTTAAGAAATGCTACGAAACCCCATGAATTTCTGGTGCCGATTATCTGTTTGTTGATTTGCCTGAAAGAAGCTGGGAGCTATGGCATGCATATTTATGAACTACATTATTTGTTACATACTTTTTGTGTTTCTCTGCTGTAAATGTATCCATTGCTTGTGTTTGTTGGTTCAAAAGAAGTTATGGAAAAAGTGAAAAACCTATCTTCTTTCTTATGCTTTCAACCTGTTTGTTGATTTTCTTCAATGAAGCTATCCAGCCATTGGCCGCGCTCATTTCTGCTTTACATTACACCTTGAGCCCACATTCTTAGCATTTTTTATGTGACTATTTCTTTGTAGGAAGAGAAGGGTGTGGCTGGGGACATTCGACACAGCAGAGGATGCAGCACGAGCGTATGATCAAGCAGCCATTTTGATGAATGGCCAAAACGCCAAGACCAATTTCCCTGCATCAAAAGACCAATCTGAAGAAGCCAGCCATGGCCATGGTTCTTCTCCAATGTCCCCAAAAGCACTTTCAGAGCTACTCAGCACAAAGCTCAGAAAGTGCTGCAAGAACCCATCTCCCTCCTTGACATGCCTGCGGCTTGACAGTGACAACGCTCACATTGGCGTATGGCAGAAGCGTGCAGGCACTCGAGCCACCTCCAATTGGGTCATGAGGATTGAGCTAGGGAAGAAAGACGTACCATCCCCGTCCCCGTCGCCTGAATCGACGAGCCAGGAAGCTGATGGCGATGGCCACCGGAATGGAATTGATGAAGAAGACAGAATTGCAATGCAAATGATTGAAGAGTTGCTCAATTGGAACTGCCCTCTTCCTTCAACTTAAAGCTAAGTACAAGATCTCAACACAAAACTCAACCCCAAAAATTTAAAAACAAAAATAAAAAATAAAACCCATAAGATCAATACAAAGAGGCTTAATTAATCTGTGTGTTTTGACTGTATATGTGTGTATGTGTATATATAGATATATATGTTATGCTTTACTGTTTCTGTTACTATCAGCTTATGTAAAGCTGTTTATGGGACTTGGGAAGCTCAAAATCTGTATAAAGGGGGAGCTTTTGCATATAGATAAATTGCTGTTTTATGTCAGCTCGAGTCAAAATATCACAGGGGATTGTCATCTTTTATAAGTTACATATATATATTTTTAAAATATTTATATATATAAATAGAAAGGAAAAAAAATTTGCAGATGATGAGCAAAGGAGTATTGGGTGATGTTGATAAATGGGTTGATATTTCTAACCAAGACTTTTCATTATCATGTTTTGTATTTTCACATGGTAATTTTTTTTTTCTGATTTCTTTTAGTACAAAAGGGTATAATATGTATTTGTATAATTGATATTAATATACATTTTCTTTCTATTTTAATCATCGCTAAGTGGGAGATCAAACTATCAACCTTTAACATGGTAATTAGTGTTTTATCTATAATTTGCGTCTTAAAATTTATTTTTGGGTTAGTTTTTGTGGATATAACTATCTTTCTTCTTCCACATTTGCCTTTATTTAATAAAGTAAATGAAGTTGTTTGTTGTGAATAATGGTTTAATGTTATTAATATTTACTTGATCAACATATTTTAGTTCTTTTAATGTTTTGGTCTTAATATTTTTATTCTCAATCCTTATACTATAAAGCAAGACAATAAATTAGTCGAAATGAGCTTAGCTCAACAGTAATGGGCACGACCTTCCTTCTTAAAGGTCGAAGGTTCGATCCCTCATCAAACTTTGTTTAGACACCTCTACCCTTGTGTGTGTATATATATATATATATGATATCTATTAAAATTAAATTATAAACAGAAAAATCATGTGCTAATATAGGTAACAGTACAATATGAGTGGAGGGATTCAAACTATAGACTTCTTAATTATTATTACATTTATATGTCAGTTGGACTATCTACAGCAATAATTTACACGAAGACTTCATGAAAAAGCAACCTAATTTGTTGATCATTCATAATCATATTATTTGAAGTATAATTGATGTATATGGTTGCTTGTTCCAAAAATGGATACCAGGAGAACGACTTTTTTGTGCCAAGTAAATGACGATCCCACAAGAAAGAGTCTTATTTGACTCAAATATCCTAAACAGGATTTTCATTATGATGTTGAACAATCCTTCATAATCAAGTTGAGTAATCATATTGTAATAACTGGGTAAGAGGTTTAAGGTTCGATCTATAGTCGCCACTTAGAAATTAATTTTCTACGAATTTTCTTAACACCAAAATGTTGTAAAGTCAAACGGATGTCCTATGAAATTAGTCGAGGTATACGTAAGCTGGTCCAAAAACTCATGTGCACATATATATGTACTTGCAAGGTGAATAAGTTTTTTTTTTTTTTTTTTTTTTTTTTGTTTTTTGAAAAAGTTATCAACTCGCCTGCAGAAGCAATTAGGGATATAAGCATTCTAATTACATTAATTTTGAGAATTAAGCATGTATGTTCATAATAGGAAAATAGGGTTTGACATTACAACTTTTGTAGAAACTCAAAATTGATGCAATTCCTTGGTTAATTTTAATCATGAACATGTCGTGGACCACCGCTAGAGTTTTCCTCGCTATTCTCCGACCTTAAAATAGATTGTGGGATCCAATTTGTGGTGAGATTGAAAGAAATTTTGAGAGAGTTGAGAGTTTTGGTGTATGAATGTTGAAGAACAATTTCTACTTCAAATAACCAAGTTGCATGAACTTTTTCTCAAATAAAAATCTTCTATTTAAAGAAGATTTTATGCGAAAGGAAATTATTCTCCAAGTGACAACAATTAAGCACTAATTTGAAGTTGGAATGTGAGGTGTTTAGGTACTAAAAAAAGTGGGAACTTTCCTCTAACCTAAATCTCATTTTGAATTTAAATTTCATAAATTTAAATTAAAATAGATTTTAATTTAATTTTAAATTTGAATTTCATAGATTCAAATTTTAATTTTAAATAAAATCAATTCAAATAATTAATTTTAAAATAAAACTAATTTCTTTTGAAACAATTTGAAACAAAATTAATTTCTATAATTAATTAAACAATTAAATTAATTAAATTAATTTAATATGAAATATTAAATTAATTAAAACACGAACCTCAACCATGAATTACTATTCATGTGTAATATTTGAATCACATTTAAATATTCTCCAATTCTCTAATTTGTTTAATTCAATAATTAAACATCAATTTATTGCATGTAATTAATAATAATCCCCTGAACCGAATTTAAACGTTTCAAATTCTCTCATCACATTGTCTTAAGATTTAGTCCGATATGAGCTAGCAGGAGACCTCATGGACCTATAGATCATGAGCTCCAACAATCCAAGATTGACCAGCTAAACTCTTTAACCTAATTAACCAACATAACCAACATTCATTAACTATTAGGACAATCCACTAAAGCCCAGCAACTGCACTTTTCTCACTGTAGATATATTTATATCCACTTGATTTAATCATAATTAGTAAGTTGATCCTTCACAAGTTGTTCATAATTACATCTAGGTCAAAATTACCGTTTTAACCCTATAATTACATCTTGCTCCTTAAGTCTCACCGATCCTCTAAGAACAACTGGTTTGGTAGGTCCAACCACCAAACCGAGTCCCTCTCAGGCTAATGAGAGGGTGGGGCTTTTTGTTCAAGACCCAGAGTCAGCATTTAAGAGGACAACCTATCTACTATCCCTAAAATCGAGCAGGAGCGAATTTCATCTTGTGGGACTATGTCCCCAACTATCTACTCAGTCTCACCCTTAAAATGTAAAACTTATTGAGTCGGCAATGTTGAGCCACTCTCACTTATGCAGATTAAAGGATAATCCCGAGTAAACAGGAGTTCATAGTTAGCTCATGATTAAAATCGAGTTATCTAGTCCATCGAATCGAAATAGTCAGTCTTAACAGTAAGCAACGTTATAAAATAAAAATGACTATTTCATAGTCTGGTCTTATGCAAACTCATTGTATAGGACACCCCTACTCGCATGTCTCCACATGAATGATTCAGGATCATATCGTTTGTATCAAATACAAAGTGGGCCGCATCCATATTGTCTCCTCCAGATTAAGGTATCCAACCTTATCCCTATACTATAGACCGTTTTGGCTATTACTCAAACTTGATCTACTTTTATGTCTCTACATAAAGTTCAGATGTTCATACTATAGCCAGGGGTTTTTAGTTTATTAGATTTAGGGTTAAAATGGTGCAATTTACATATTCAATAACATTTTTACTGAATAACTTCAATAACAACTTTATTGTCAAATAAAATATGTTTAATGTTTACCGACCATGAATTTTAAGACATTCAACCCAACATTTTTTTTATGTTAATTTGCAAGCCTATATAGTTTGTAAAAAATTAGAATTTAATCTTTGTGGTTTGATAAAAGTTCATAAATAGTTCATATAATAGAGAACATCTAAGTATTCTATCAAACCATATAAACTAAATTCTAACCTTTTTCAAATTAAGAATTTTTTTTTTTAATATAGAAAGACGCAGAAATAACAAAAGTATAAATAAAATTAGAGTACCGTAAGATAAATTACAAATTCATTAACCTTTTAACAATCATGTACTAAATTATCGTAAAGAAAAAAAAATAATAAAATACTGCTTCAATCTATGTATTTTGAATTTTATTATATTTTTGTTTATGTAATTTCAATAGTCTAATTTTCTTATTTGTTGTAGCAAGTATTAAATTTAATCATTCAAAATTAATTATTATCAAAATTAATTAAACAACAACAATGATTTTCATGCAAGAAAATATAACAATTTATTAAAAGAATACTAATAAAGACTTATTAAAAAAAAAAAGAATCAATAATAAATTAATTGTATTGACTAAAATTAGATATTTGAAATTTAAATGTACATAAATATAAAAATATATATAAACTAAAATAATATTTAAATAATAACAAGCATATACTAAATTACATGTCTTGTCATCCCATCTGCCTTGTAGTTTTATTATTATTATTATTTTAACAAAAGTTTTATTTTCATTATTTATGCTAATTGGAAACCTTCGCAATTTAGTTGGAAAATTTTTAATGATTTATTTTTAGTACGAAATTTTTTAATGATTTGTCTGTTATAATTTATGCTAGTCACATGACATGCAATTAATTCTTGCCACAGCCTAATTGACTAAAAAATAATTTCAACCGTATTTTTTATAAAATAAATATTAAGATTTACAAGCCAAACCAAGCCTAATTTAATCGACATCGAAATGTGTTAGTAATAACGAGATTCATAGTTTAATTCCTCCTACCCAATTATACTAAAAAAATATTAAAATTTATGATAGTAACCATGTTATAAAATTCTACTATAAAATACTGAAAAAAAAATCTATATTAATTTTAAATTTGTGGGATTGTAATAATTTAGATCATAAATTTTAGAATTCATCCCATTCAACTCAATATTTAAATGAGTATTGCAACATTTATCAATAGTTCATTTTTTTTTGCTAATTTGCACAATATATTTTTTTTTTCTAAAATCTTCCTAAACTTATTAATTTCAGTAAAATAAAGTTATGCAATAAGTAAAATTGAGCTCTGAGGTTATTTTTCTCTAAAATTTTTCCGATCTTATATCATACATATGTTTTACAATTTATTGAATGTATAAGAGAATTTTTTAAACCATATTTAGAGTGAAATATATTAAAAAGTTAAAACTGTAATATTTTTTTTTTTAAAGGTTTAAGTTTAAGATATCCATCTAATTTGGTCTTACAATTTCATGAAGTTTAAAGTTTAGGTTTAAAATTAAGACAACTTGATATTATGGTCAAAATAAAAAATAAAAGATATCGTTGTACTAAAAAAACTTGCAATTTAGTTTTGCGGGATGCAACTCTAAAAAAATCACCCCTAAATCATACTCTTAAATTCTTAATTGTAAAAATTGAGCACTTAAAATTATATACTCAAACTTTTATAATTATAAAAATTATAATAATTGTATAAGTTCACTGGTTCAATTTTTTTAATTTGGACATCAATTTCTATTACTATCATAAGTTTAAAGGTCTAATTTTAACGTAGAAGTTTAAGGATCTAATTTTTAAAACGGAAAGTTTGAGGATATAATTACAACTACCACCATACTTTCGGGTGTGGTTTTTACAATTTTTTTAGTTATTTTAGCTAAATAGAAATATTTTGTATAATTATCAATCTAAACGTAATTCAACTTGTTTAAATATATACATTTGAACGGGAGATCAGACATTTGAATCACTCGACTTTTAAAATGTAGTTGAAGTTTATATAATGAAAATGCGATGGAAATTTGGGAACCACAAAAAATGGAAGCGGGAAATGGATGGCTGAAGAGGTTTCTTTGGTCGTAGGGTTTGACAATTTTGGTGGCACTTTCCGATTGGCACATCGCGTCGCTTCAAACCCTAACTTCGTACATATTCTCATTTAAATCTCCTCCATTATTCTCTTTATTTCTTAAAACTAATAATGATGATAATAATAATAATTTATTTCATCATGATATTTTAAAAGTGTAGAGTATGTTTCAATTATGCTTTTATTTTTTTAATTATTAAAATTTTATTTTTATCTTCAAATGTTGAAATGTTCTAGAAAAAAGATTTTGTGTGTTTTTTCCTCTTAGATTAAAACTATTTGAAAATTGATGTAATAGTTAATGTGTAAAATTTGGAAGATATTTGCAATAGTATTTATAATATTATTAATGTAAATTGGTGTAACAATTGATGTCTAAGAGTTGATTATGTAAATAATTTTAACGATATCTTTTGTGATGAAATAATTAGTAATAATAATATTTATTCATCAAAATGGGCATAGCTCAGCTGACACAATACTTATATTATTAGTCTCAAAGTTAGAGGTTCGATTATGCCATCACATATATTGTTAAAAAAGAAAAAAAAGCAACAATAATTTTAATTTTCTATATAGTTGTTGTGTTTGTTTCCATTGCTCATTTTAATAGAAAATATATTTCTATGAACAATTTCAAAGCTCAAAGGTATTTTTTTGAAAATTGTAATGAGAAGCAATTTAAGAATAGGATATGACAGATGTGTCACATGTTTTTCCATTTTGCAGATATGACACATTTTTAATTATCATGGATGTCTTTCCTAGTTAAATACCCATTGTACAGGGAGTTAATGCGTTGACCAAATGCCTTTGATATCGAGACCCAAACTGCTGGAAATAGCCCCTGAAACCGAAGCCCAAACATTGAACTTAACCTTTGTAGACTGAGACCCATACACCGAAAACTACTTAGTAAGACTAGAGACCCGCGTGATTGATATAACCCATTAATTACTGAGACAACCCACACCACAAACTAGACGATGAACGACTATCCTAAATTGAGGACACCGGTGTCGTCGACCATTGATAGAAAAAATCTAGACCCACAACTTTTCTTTCTCAAGGCTGCATAACTTTCACAATCTTTCTAAAAATGTGCATGTC
Organism: Benincasa hispida; assembly: GCF_027475165.1. Taxonomy (NCBI): domain Eukaryota; kingdom Viridiplantae; phylum Streptophyta; class Magnoliopsida; order Cucurbitales; family Cucurbitaceae; genus Benincasa; species Benincasa hispida. The sequence goes on from NC_143486.1 coordinate 69,283,532, forward strand.
GCGGTTGCCAACTTTTTCTTCTTCGTTTATCTCTCACAATGGGTGCCCCTAAAATGATGAAGATTGATTCAATTTCAAAATTGCCATCAACTTTAATTACTTAAATGGCATTAGACATAATTACTTAATTGTCATCAAACTTAGAACCCTTTAATATCTTGTCATTTTCAATAGTCTTAAGCCATTTGTCCAACGTCATTCGTGTTTTGCTACCATTTCTTATCAGAGTTGCTAAATTCTGCTGGCTGAAAGATAGAGATAGAGAGATAGATAGATAGATAGATAGAGATGGAGAGGGCATCTTCAAGTACTGTTGCAATACATAACTCTTTCTTTTTATTTCTTGTGATAATTTTATAAGAGGGAGCACCCCTTATATATACAACTATGATAGCTAAGTATGGAAAAACCTATAACAGTAAAAAAAATGTATATATGGTAAGAATAAAAATAAAACCTAATTACAGGGAATAAAATCATATGTACAAGGTAGGAGAAGATTTTCCATACTCAACACTCCCCCTCAAGTTGGGCAATATATGTTGATTAGGTCCAACTTGTTTTTTAAGTCTTCAAACATATTCTTGAATAGGGCTTTTGTTAGTATGTCAGCAATTTACCTCTTGGTAGGTATGTAGTTGAGTGAGATGCTTTTGTTTTCATTTTTTTCTTTAATAAAGTGTATATCAATGTCCACATGCTTTATGCAATCATGATGGACTGGGTCTTTGGCGATACTAATAGCAGCTTGATTATCACAGTGTACCTCCATTAGTTCTTCTGATTTGATTTTAAGTTCAAATAGAATGCTTTTGAGTCACATTCCTTCACATATTCCTTGAGCTAGAGCTCTTAGTTCTGCTTCAACACTGCTCTTGGATACTATAGATTGTTTCTTGCTTCGCCAGGTGACTAAATTCCCCCAAACAAAGGTGCAATATCTGGAAGTTGACCTTCTGTCTATTTTTGAGCTTGCCCAATCGACATCTGTGAAGATTTTGATGTTTATTCTCTTAGATTTCTTGAAGTATAATCCCTCTCCTGGAGTTCCTTTCAAATACCTGAGTATTATGTATACAACTTCCATATTGTCTTCTGTTGGACTGTTCATAAATTGACTTACAAAGCTAACTGCAAAACAGATATCAGGTCTTGTGTGAGTTAGGTAAATCAATTTTCCAACTAGCCTTTGATATGATCTTTGTTATCCATTTTGTGATTGTTTTCTTTGATTATGTGATTGTTTGTGTCAATTGGAGTATTAGCAGGCTTGCATCTAAGCATTCCAGTTTTCTTTAACAGGTCAAGGACATATTTTCTTTGAGAAATGCTCAAGCCTGTTTTTGAGCGGGCTACTTCCATTCGTAGGAAGTATTTAAGGTTGCCTAAGTCTTTTACTTCGAATTCCTTGGCTAAGAGAAGTTTTAGATTTCTTATTTCTTCTTCATGGTCTTCTGTAAGAATAATGTCATCTACATAGACAATGATAATTGCTATTTTACTCGTGAAGAATATTTGACGAAGAGAGTATGGTCAGATTGACATTATAAGTATCCGTTTTCCTTTACCATTCTTGAAAATTTATCAAACCATGCTCTAGGGGGATTGTTTTAGGCCATATAGGGATTTTTTGAGTTTGCATACTTTATTTATGGTTGAGTAGATTCTACACCAGCCGGTATATCCATATACACTTTTTCTTCTAAGTCTCCATTAAGGAAGGCATTCTTTATGTCTAATTGGTGAAGAACCCAATCATTATTCACAGCTAGGGAAAATAGAACACGAATAGTATTTAATTTTGCCACCGAGGCAAATGTTTCTTGATAGTCAATGCCATAGGACTGGGTGAATCCTTTGGCGACGAGTCTAGCTTTGAACCTATCTATTTCTCCATTAGCCTTGTACTTGATGGTGAAGATCCATTTGCATCCTACCGTTTTCTTTCCTGGAGGTAGGTCTGTTATTTCCCATGTGTTGTTCTTTTCCAAGGCCTTTATTTCGTCTAATACAGCTTGCTTCCAATTAATGTCCTTAAGGGCTTCATAAACATTGTTTGGAATGTAAACTTGGGATAGTGTAGTTGTGAATGCTTTAAACTTGGGAGAGAGATTTTTGTAGGACAGGTAGTTTTGGATGGGATGCATCGTACAAGTTCTTACCCATTTCCGTTTTTCAAAAGGAAGATCAATGTCTTTAGTAGGTGTTTCAACTGTGGAGTTGGAGACATGATTTTCCTGTATTTCGGTTGGATTTTGATTGAGTACTGGTGCACGTTCAAGGGTGTTCTTCCTTCTAGTATAGACTATAGGATCTTTCCTACTTTCTGGTGGGCCTTGATTGGGAATATCTATTTCATGTATATAAGGAACATACCAAGCATTCTCTTCAATGAGATCTAGTTTTTGGTTTCCTTCATTTTCCAAATTTTTTTTCGTTTTCTATGAGGGTGGAAGGTTCAGTGGTGTCTTGCTTTTTGAAGTAAGGTTGGGTTTCAAAGAAGGTTACATCCATGGATGTATAGAACCTTTTTGTAGTTGGTGAATAGCATTTGTATCCCTTTTGGCTTGGAGCATAACCAAGAAAGATGCATTTTATTGCCTTAGGATCTAACTTACTCCTATTGGGTCTATGATCTTGGACAAAAACTGTGCAACCAAATATTTTTAAAGGGACTTGAGAAAATAATCTATCATGAGAAAATACTTCCTTAAGTTTTTGAAGCCTAATATTCGAAAGGGCATTTTATTAATAAGGTAGGTGGCTGTTAGAACTGCTTCTGCCCCAAAAAAATGGGGGGTGTTAGCGTGACACATTAAAGCTCTAGAAACTTCTAGGAGATGTCTGTTTTTTCTCTCTGCAATTCCATTTTCCTGGGGAGTGTTAGGACATCTACTCAGGTGGGCAATACCTTTTTCGTTTAAATTTTTTTTTAAGGAAGTGTTAAAATAATCCTTAGCATTGTTAGTATGAAGGATTTGGATTTTGATGTTAAAGAGATTGAGAATCATGGCAAATAGATTCTGGAATATGGAAGTAACTTCAGATTTTTCTTTCATTAAAAATACCCAAGTAAGTCTAGTGTGATCATTGATAAATGAAACAAACCGTTTAGCTCCTTTTACATTCTGAACTCTACTAGGTCCCCAAAAATCACTATGCATCATAGAAAAGGGATAAAGGGTTTATATGCGCTTATCGGATATGAAAATCGAGCCAACTTTTTCATTTCACAAGACTCACATTGAAACACCTGAGAACTTTTATTGAAAATATCTGGAAACATTCGTTTCAAATATAGAAAATTGGGATGTCCTAAATGATTATGCCATAACATCATTGTATTATCATAATTGTCTTTAGAAGCAACAAAAGTAGATGTACTAACATAATTATCTTTAGAGACAACAAAATTAGATGTACTAGATGCACTATCATAATAGTCTTTAGAAATAAAACGAGATTTGCTAAGACCTAACTCCTTGGCTTGTGGCTTAAGAGCATTTAGTATGTAGAGATGCGAAGTTTCCTTAGCATTGCCAATCATCTTCCCCGAATTCAAATCCTGAAATATGCAATTATGTGAGTAGAAAGTTGCACTGCAGTTTTTCATAGACGTTAGTTTGCTTATTGAAAGAAGATTGAATTTAAGATTTGGGACATGCAACACATTCTCTAATACTAGATCTTTAGATACAAACACATTGCCAATTCCCATTACTTTAGAATAGGTTCCATCGACAATCTTTACAGTAATTTGACTGTTACAATGTGTGTAGTTAGTTAAAACTGAGATGTCACCTGTCATGTGATCTGATGCACCAGAGTCAATAATCCAAGTACTACAATTTTCTTTGGTTGCATTAAGAACCCAAAGAAAGTTACCTGATTGTGCCATTGTTGCTACGCTGATTTCTAATGTCTTTTGAATAGGTTTCGGTTGGCCGAATAATTTTTGGAAAAGGTCCAACTGCTCCTTAATAAACACATTATATTCAGGGTTGCATTACCTTTGGATGATGTAATTGCTTAATATGCCTTTCCATGTCTGTCTCCTGCACCTTTGTTGGGCTTCCAATCTGGAGGTTTTCCATAAATATCCCAACACACTTCTTTAGTGTGTCCTGTTTTTTACAGTGTTCACACCATGGTCTTGGTTTTCGTTGCTGATTTTCAGTTATTGTGTAGTTCTGGTTTCGATTGTAACGGTTATCATGAGTATTTGTATGTACCTCATTACCAAGGTTTCGAGTAAGTAACGCTGATCCTTCAGATTCAGAACTTGCAGTCACTCTTAACATTAGTTTCTTCCTACTTTCTTCTCTTTGTACTTCTGCAAACACTTATCTGATGTTAGGTAATGGTTTAATAGCTAAGATTATACCACATACCTCATCGAGTTCTTTGTTAAAGCCAAGCAAAAATTTGAACACTCGTAGTTGAGTTGTGAAAGGCACTTACTCGTAGTTGGATGTCCACATGGCATCCGTGGGGGCAAGCCAAAATGAAGGTAAGTTGCCAGGATCAACACATAAGCACAATTCCTCTATCTGGCGCAAGCCAAATTAAGCAAGACATGAGTTAAGTTGAATATGGAATGCAATCGAGACTAGATGCCCGCATGACACACATGAGCGTAAGCCAAAACGAAGAGCGTAACCAGGTTCAACACCGCATTCGAATAAGAAATTGTATAATCTGGAATTGTTTTGAACGAACGCATTCTCAATAGCTGAACGCAAAAGTTGCGGAGAATGAATAAAAAGTTTTTGAGCAAAGGCTTACCGAATTTAGCTTAGAAAATATTTCTTTGGAGAAGAAGCCAAAGTGGAGGAGAGCATTGCGTCCATAGTTAGAGGCACGAGTAAATTATATTATGAGAAGATGGTCATCACAAAGAGACGCTGGAAGGTGAGTTAAGAATTTCTTGAGTATAACGCATGCTTGAGAACAAGCATGATTCTAAGTTTGGGGAGGGGGGGTGATAACTGGCAGAAATGCCAGTTATTATAAGCTTCTTATTTAGAATTATGAGGGTTAACAAGTAGAAAATGCGGTCATAATACTTAGAATTTATAAAAAATTAAGTTTTGCGTCGGTTAGCATGTAAATCCTCACTGACCCCAATATTATGCATTACTCCAAGCCAAAGTATCTATTTTTGTAGCTATTGCAGGAATCAAACACATGCGTTTGAAATACGCAATGGTAGACAAACGCATGTGCTAAAGCCAGATGATTGCAAAGACAAACGCATATACTGAAAGTTGGATCGCATGGAAGTTGCGATGATCGAATACGCCCATCACATGGAAGTTTCGGTGATCGAATACGCCCATCGCACAAAAGTTTCGGTGGTCAAGCGGATGCGGTGATCATTTGGGAATTGCGGCTACGGAGTGACAACCATAATAGAAGGACGATCGCAAGATGGGAAGGGCTCGTTGATGCTCAGCTGAATCAAGCTCGGACGCATATCTTGGGAGTATCAACAAGATAAGACGATGTGCATTGCCCATACCGCGACAAAAGCAGCAATGAGCCATAACGCAATCATGATAGCTGTCAGCGTTTAAACTCTATAAATAGCCTTTTGGACCTTCATTTCAAGACATCCGAACTTCTGCCTTAAGGTAGAGGTTTGCGATCACAGATGAGAGCATGAGTAAGATTTTCATTGAGAATTCTTCACCTTCACAAACCAGACCGAGTGACGACTGGAGCTTGCACCGGAGATAGAGCTCGAGACAGACATCTCCACCATTCATCCATGGCACCACCGGATGCCTTCACGTAGAGCCCTTCAATTCTCTTCTAATCTCTGTAGTGTATTGCATTTTAGCTTAAGATATTAAGACATTTTTTGATCAATGAAAATCTTGATTCCTTCACTGTCGCCTTTTTCATCATCTTCATCTCTATCATTGTTCATCTTCAATGTTTATTTATCAAATGCGATCGCATGCTTAGTCGTGTAGCCTAGAGATGGGACGCATGTAGCAACCCAACGAGAGGTGTGCGTTGTGTGAGTATAGTGAGTTAATCTTCTTTGCTTGGTGAAAGGCTGTAGCAACGCCTATCTATGGGATGTTGCATTGCTTGTCTATAAGTTAAATAGCCGCGTCTAACTGCCTGAGAAAGTAAAAGATGGAATGCACTAAAGTAAAGTATGCATTATTCCTAGAGATAGGCACAATCTTATGCTCGATGCAACCATGCACTATAGAGATATAGTCATGCGGCTAACCACCGAGAGGTGTGCGATGCGTTAGTGTGACGAGCTGGGATTACTGGGGCGATTTAAGATAATAAACATTACTATGTGTTAATGGTTGTTGTGCATCTACCTATTTTCATCGCAAGTCTTCTATTGCTCAATCTGTTTAGTTAGAAGTAGGAGTAGTGTGTAAATCCATTAAACTTCTTCTTTTTATTTTTATTCATCGCCTCAAACGCATTGCTTCACAAGCATTATTGAGTGACAAGTCCCTGTGTTCGACCTTGGATTACCCGAGAAACTTGCGTTTGCGTTATACTTAGCTCGAGCGTAAGAAAACTTGTGATAGGAACCCATGGTCATTGCATACTAGAATAACGCATTTTCATTCCGACGCATGACCTCAGACGCATGGGCGTGAATGCATAAGCCATGTCTAACGCATGATTGCATGTACAACCCCATCCGTCCCTAATAAAATTTTCCCTTTTCCTTAATAATATAATTTTTCCTACCCAACAAGTTTTTGGCGCCATTGCTAGGGACTTGACAGCTAATGTTTTGTGAAGTTTTGTGTTTTCGCAGGCACCCTTTCAATCTTAGGTGATTTGTTGAAAGTCAAATATTGACCCCGACATAGAAAGGCTATCTGTCGCATGAGCTGGAAGCAGTTTTAGGTGCATGCAAACCATCATGCGTCCAACAATTGCTGGAAGCTCCAATGGTTAGGGCAAGCCCCTTGATCTAAGAAGTTGAGAGCCATCTCTTGCATGGGAGACTCCTTGTGGTGACAACACTCCAATTTCTCCAAGGACTTCTTCTACTCTATTTTTTACATTGCTTTCTTAGTTTAGTTTATTATTATTTTTTTATTTTATTGTTATTTTAGATATACGACCGCTTCCTTGGTTGTGGTGTGTTTGCTCTTTGTAGGTGCGATAATAACTCTCCTCGGTGCGCAGTTACAACGGAAGAATCCTTCACATCCTTCAACGCATGGCTTCAATCGCATGAATTCCAACGCATTGTCGCATGCGTTATTCTGCTTAAGGTTTTGTTCTTGTTATCTTTTATGACTTATCCTTTTGAAATTCTCTGCCTGATTGTGATTCTTTGCGATGCATCTATAATGGTATAAATCATTCACCGCATCCTTTAACTAGTATCGCAAGGGTCTCCATACTTTTAATAGCTTCTTCGAATTGTAAAAGTCTATAGTTTTATTGTGTGCAAACCCTTGCTCAAGCATTTGTTATCACATTCATGTTGAGTTTGTTTTTAGCTTGCAGTGAGAACGCTGCCACCCTCTACGTTTGGGGGTGGCGGCGGTTTTAGAGAAATTGCGTTCATCAAATGCGATCATTCCTTAAAAAAAAAAAAACTTTTGAAAATAACAACTCTACTGCCAATGCAATGGGGAAACCCATGTTGACAAGAGTTGAGTTGTGAAAGGTACTTACCTATAGTTGGATGTCCGCATGACAACCGTGGGGGCATGCACAAACGAAGGTAAGTCACCAGGATCAACACGTAAGCGCAATTCCTCTGTCTGGCGCAAGCCAAATTAAGTAAGACATGAGTTGAGTTGAATATGGAACGCAACCGAGGTTGGATGCTCGCATGACACACGTGGGGGTAAGCCAAAAGGAAGAGCGTAACCAGGTTCAATGCCGCATTCGAATAAGAAATCACATAATCTGGAGTTGTTTTGAACGAACTCATTCTCAAGAGCTGAACGCAAAAGTTGCGGTCAATGAATAAAAAGTTTTTGAGGAAAGGCTTACCGAATTTAACTTTGAAAAGATTTCTTTGGAGAAGAAGCCGAAATGGAAGAGAGCATTGCGTCCATAGTTAGAGGCACGAGTAAATTATATTATGAGAAGATGGTCATGAGAAGAGGTGATAAGGTGAAAGAATTTCTTGAGTATAACGCATGCTTGAAGACAAACATGATTCTAAGTTGGGGGGGGGGGGTATTATAAGCTTTTTATTTAGAATTATGATGCTTAACAAGTAGAAAATGCGGTGATAATACTTAGAATTTGTGAAAAATTAAGTTTTGCGTCGATTAGCACCTAAATCCTCACTACCCCAATATTATGTGTTACTCCAAGCCAAAGTATCTATTTTTGTAGCTATCGTAGGAATCAAACGCATGCGTTTGAAATAAGCAATCGCAGAAAAATGCATGCGCTGAAGCCAGGCGATCGAAAAAACAAATGCATACGCTGAAAGTTGGATCGCATGCACCCATCGCATGGAAGTTGCGGTGATCGAATGCACCCATCGCATGGAAGTTGCAGTGATCGAATGCGCCCATCACACGAAAGTTGCGGTGATTAAGCGGATACGGTGATCATTTGGGAATTGCGGCCACGGAGTGACAACCACAATAGAAGAACGATCACAAGATGGGAAGGACGTGTTAATGCTTCAACTGAATCAAGCTCAAACGCATACCTTGGGAGTATCAACAAGATAAGACGATGTGACATTTCTCATACCGCGACAAAAGCAGCAATGAGCTATAATGCAATCATGATAGCTGTCGACGTTTAAACTCTATAAATAGCCTTTTGGACCCTCATTTCAAGACATCCGAACTTCTGCCATAAGGCAGAGGTTTGCGATCACAGATGAGAGCTTGAGCAAGATTTTCAGTGAGAATTCTTCATCTCCACAAACCAGACCGAGTGACGAGCGGAGCTTGCATTGGAGATAAAGCTCGAGAGAGACATTTCCACCAGTCATCCATGGCACCACCGGCAGCCTTGACGCAGAGCTCTTCATTTCTCTTCTAATCTCTGTAGTGTATTACATTTTAGCTTAAGATATTAAGACATTTTGTGATCAATGCAAATCTTGATTCCTTCACTGTCGTCTTCTTCATCATCTTTATCTCTATCATTGTTCATCTTCAGCGTTTAATTATCAAAGGCGATCTCATGCTTAATCATGTAGCCTAGAGATGGGACGCATGTAACAACCCACCGAGAGGTGTGTGTTGTGCGAGTATAGTGGGTTAATCCTCTTTGCTTGGTGAAAGGCTGTAGCAACGCCTGTCTATGGGATGTTGCATTTCTTGTCTATAAGTTAAATAGCTGTGTCTAACTGCCTAAAAAGGTAAGAGATGGAACGAACTAAAGCAAAGTATGCATTATTCCTAGAGATAGGCACAATCTTATGCTCGACGCAACCATGCACTATAGAGATATAGTCATGCGGCTAACCACCGAGAGGTGTGCGATGCGTTAATGTGACGAGCTGGGATTACTCAGACAATTTAAGATAATAAACATTACTATGCGTTAATGGTTATTGTGCATCTACCTATTCTCATTGCAAGTCTTCTATTGCTCAATCTGTTTAGTTAGGAGTAGGAGTAGTGTGTAAATCCATTAAACTTCTTCTTATTTTTATTCATCGCCTCAAACGCATTGCTTCACAAGCATTATTGAGTGACAAGTCCCTATGTTCGACCTTGGATTACCCGAGAAACTTGCGTTTGCGTTATACTTGGCGCGAGCGTAAGAAAACTTGTGATAGGAACGCATAGTCATTGCATACTAGAATAACGCATTTTCATTCCGATGCATGACCTCAGACGCATGGGCGTAAATTCATAAGCCATGTCTAACGCATGATTGTATGTACAACCCCATCCGTCCCTAATAAAATTTTCCCTTTTCCTTAATAATCTAATTTTTCCTACCCAACAATCTTCCTTTCCTTTTCTACATATGAACATTATGACTGATTGTGACCAATGTAGATAATTCCTTCCATTTAATTTGTGATTAGTGATTGAAAGAATGTTCCCTTCGGTATTGTAGAATTTATTGATGCCATAGAAAAATAGATGATTGGCAAAACAAGAAATTAAGGACAAAATAGGGGAAAATAAAAAGGAAAACTTATAAAAAAAACTCTTTAGATCGGGTTTCTGTAAAAAATTCTCCGGACCCGGTTTATCGACCAGATTAGGTTAACAAAAAACTCGAAAAATGCTGCTCTAGACCTTGTTTCAAAGAGCTTCTCCAGACCCGACTCGATCAGGTTGACAAGAACTTACCGACCCGATTAGGTTTAAAGATTGCTCGACTCGTCACGATCTTCCTTAACACGATCCGTCTTGGTTCAGTAGTCGATCGCCATTCTGCATCCACGATTAGCAGCCACCCACGATCGGAGACGATGCTTACAAAAGTCTACACCCACGGTCGACGACTTTGAGCCACAGTTGACGACTTTCGGTTAATGAACGAGCTTCGTGGTCGTCAATCGAAGAATGTGTTTTCGGCCGGGAATGCTTCAATTAGTACCGACCGTTCGTGAGAGTGCGAGTACGAATTTGCTTCGGATGTGAAGCTTCAAAGAATCTGATTACTGCTTCAAGGAACATGGTATGTTTGAGATTTTAATGTTCTGTTTTTTTTTTTCTTTTCTAGGGTTTCAGACATGAAACCAATAGAAAATATTCAAAGAGATGGCTCTGATACCATGTTGCAATACATAACTCTTTCTTTTTATTTCTTGTGATAAATTTACAAGAGGGAGCACCCCTTATATATACAACTATGATAGCTAAGTATGGAAAAATCTATAACAGCCAAAAAATGTACATATGGTAAGAATAAAAATAAAACCTAATTATAGGGAATAAAATCATATGTACAAGGTAGGAGGAGATTTTACATATTCAACAAGTACCAAGTGTATCAAGTGTTTATAAATAGGGTATAAGTATATATCAATAGTGTATCAAGGATATCAAGTGTAACAAGTATATTTCAGTAGTATATCAAATGAATCAAGTGTCTATCAATAGTGTATCAACTGTGTATCAGCAGTGTATCAAGTGTATGTTGAATTTTATGCCATAAAACTCGTAAATAGTAAGTGATTAAATTATTGCCATCAATAAAGAGTTATAGATGTTAATTTAATAAATGTCATTGTGTTGTTTTCTATTTTGTCTTAATAACCCTAAATCCACTAAACTAACATCCAAGGCTGTATTATGAGTCTTAAACTATATCTGGAGACATATATAGATTAATGTTCAAGATACAACCTAGGTGTATAGTATAGGGATAAGGTTGGGCACCTTATCTTGGTAACACTACGGATACGACCCACTTTGTATTTGATACAAAAACAACGATCCAACGCGTTCGTGTAGGTGACACGCATGTGGAGTATCCTATACTATGAGTTTGCATAAGACCGAATCACAAAATAGTAACCACTAGATGTAACACCGTTGACTAGTTAGGTTTCTATTTCACTAGGATGACCAAGGAAACTTAGTCTTAATTATGAGTATATTATGAATTCCTATTCACGAGGAATTGTCCTTTGATTTGTATGGGTGAAAGTGACCAATTTTTCGACTCAAGCCTACCATTTTAGGGACAAGATCGAGTGGGGAGTTGGAAACATAATAATATAAGATAGAACTCACTCCTTCTTATCTTCAGGGTAAGTAGATGAGTGTTTCCTTAAGTGATGTCTCTGAAACTTAAAAAAAGGACTCTACCCTATCATTGGCCTAAGAGGGTTTCTGTTTATTGGTTGGACCTAAAGGAACTCTTGATAAAGAGCATCCATGAGCGTGTTTGGATCTTTCCGATTTCACCATGACCAAAATACAACATATACATTCTAACATACAATAATGCAAATTCACACTAATTAAAGGCATACTTCGAACAATAAAGTATAAGGGAAGGAGTTCTCATACCAGTTGAAGACCCTCTTCAAGTGATAAACTCTGATGCAGCGGAAAGCCTCTACGCGATCTCTATCGCCCAGTAAATAAGTCGTCTGCAGCAGCAGGAACTATCACGAACAAGTGAACAACAGCAGGGATGACACCACCAAAATGGAGCCCTTGGTATTCTTAAAGTGAGATTCCGAAGTGTGGTCTTTGGTGAGTTTGGTAGAGGTTGAAAAAAGAACTAATTGTGTAGACGATAAGCAAATAGGAGAGAAAAGGAAGCTATCGTACAGCTAAATGCTTATCATTTAGAAGAAGCTACACGATCGTGTAGGTTATACTAAGCGATCGTTTAGAAAAAGGTGGACAATCATTTAAGAAACACGACACACTATGCAATCGTTTAGGAAAGCTAAGCGATCGTTTAGGCACGAGGTGTGTGATCGTTTAGGCGCTGGGCGACTATCATATAGGCTCTCGACTATGCGATCGTTTACGTTTCCACATCGATGCCAAAAAACTTTGCAAAATGAAACAAATTTTCATTTTATTCTTCGGTTACCATAACCGAATGCGGCTGCTCCTACTAATGCACGTCCAAGAGAAACTTTAGATCAATTATCATATAATTAACCAATTTAATAATTAATAAATATAATCATATTTTATTCTTACCATATAGTTTGATATCACATATCTATTATAGTAATTTATCCTCCACATGATAGAAATCATATTTATATCTAATTTTCTCCAAAATAATGTATCTCATACATCTAGTCAATTATATAATATATAACTAACCAGTCCAATTATATCATATATAATCGAACTCCCTCTTGTCAATTTGAACATTTCAAACTGACCCAAATACTGATTCTCGACTTTATCCAAGCTATCTAGGGGACCTAATGGACCTGTGGCTCGAAGCTCCAACAATTTGTGAATAGCCGACTAAATTCTTTAGCCACGAGATCCACCATCCGTTAACTATCAGGCATTCCACTAAAGACCAACAACTGAAATTTTTTTACCACAAATATATTTCTATGTCCATCAGATATAACCAATCATGAGTACGATGACCTTTCACAGATGCTCGTAAGTATAGGTAAGCCAATTTATCGTTTTGCCCCTATAGTCACATCTCACTCCTTAAGTACCACTGATTCCTCTAATGAACAATACAACATAGTCCAACTATGTGTGAACACCTCTCGGCCCAAGAGAAGGTGTGTGGCACCACATTGTTAAGCCCTGGAATCAGCTCTTGAAGGAGCTATCTATCTACTTTCCCCTGCCTCGGGGAAGGAGTGAATTTCATCTTGTGTAACTGAGTTCCCAGCTCCCAAAATCAGACGAATCCTCAAAATGGTAGGTTTGAATCAGGGACCTGGCCACTCGCACCCATACAAATCAAAGGACCGCCCTCAATGGCAGGAGTTCCCAACTACTTAGGATTAATTTCATGTTACCTATGGTCATCCTAGTGAAGTGAAGTCTCTGTTATGAACGGTGTTATATAACGAGATGTTAACACTTCGTGATCAGGTCTTATACAAACTCTTTGTATAGGATGCCACCGCTCACATGTCCCCAACATGAATGATCAGGATCAGACCATCTGTGACAAGTCACAACACTTGTGACCATTCCACAAAGTGGGCCGCATCCGTAGCATTACCAGGATAAGGTTTCCCTCCTATATCCATATACTACAGACCATTTTGGTTATCACTCAAGACATGATCCACTTGTATGTCACCACATACATGCTTAAGTTACATACAGATAACCAAAGATTTTATGTTATTGGTTTGTGGTAAAGAAAATAAAACATGCAATTGAGCAAAAACAAGATATGAAGTAAATATCATATATTATACAACACAAGCGTTCGTACAAACTATTTACAAGCTACAGGGCTCGAGACTTTAGGGCATCAGTCCCAACAATCCCCCACTTATCCTAAAGCGCATCTCTTTCTTTTATCAATGGTTCTACCAATTTATATGTTTCCACAAATAATTGAAATTCAATTTCTTGACCTGTATCTTCAATTTTTGGAAACTTAGAAAGTTCTTCTGTTAAGCCATGATCAATGAACCTACAAAAACCTTAAAATTGTATCTGATTAAACCCAGGTATTGTAGACATTCTCTCATTTCCACCCCCAAACATTTTATTTATTTCCCATTATTTGCGTATTCATCATAAAATGGATCGATCTAGCAATGATGGAATTTATATTATGTTTACTGAATCACATGAAATTTTACCTAACTTCATAGGTGTAATAGATGTAATGCATGAAATACATATGAACGTAGGAATAAAGAGACTTTGATACTCAAATTGGAATTTACAACAACTACTAATGAAATACAAAGGAATTGGTAAATTCTATTTAGACTTATGGAGTTTTGTATAAAATATCTATATCAAAACAAAAAGTGGGGTGTACATAAAACTAGTACAAAACAATAAACTAAAGCATAAAAGCCCAGTACAAGAAAATCTCCCACTTGCCCTAGTTCAGCTGCGGGCGATCCTGTAGACCCTTGCTCCGTAGGTAACCCTCAAACACTATAGCCGTGAGAGTCTTCATAAATGGATCAGCAACATTGTGCTTCAAAGTGATCTTCATGACGATCATGTGCCCTCGATGCACTATCTTACGGATCAGATGATACTTCCCTTCATGTGTTTGTCACGCCATTGACTCCTCGGCTCCTTGGAGTTCGCCACTGCCCCACTATTATCACAATATAGGGCAATGGGCCTAGACATATCTGGAACGACTTCCAGTTCTGTCAAGAACTTCCTGACGACCTCCTTAGCAGCTTCGCAAGCCGCTACGTACTCCGCCTCCTTAGTGGAGTCGGCGATTCACCCTTGCTTAGTGCTTCACCACACTATAGCCCCTCCGTTAAGAGTAAATACTGACCCTGATATGGACTTGTGAGAGTCCTTATCAGTCTGAAAGTTAGAATCCGTGTATCTAATAAGGATCAAATCCCTAGAACCATACACGAGCATGTAGTCCCTCGTTTTTCGAAGATACTTGAGAATGTTCTTCACTGCGGTCCCGTGACCCTGGCCTGGGTTAGACTGATACCTACTGACTATGCCTATAGCGTAGCAGATGTCTAGACGAGTATAGAGCATCGCGTACATCAAACTGCCAACGGCAAACGCATATGGGACCCGTCTCATCTCTTTAACCTCTTGAGGTGTCTTAGGACACATGTCCTTAGACAAAGTGACTCCTTGCCTAAACAGTAGTAGGCCCCTCTTGGAGTCCTGCATCGAGTACTTGAGCAACATCTAGTCAATGTACGATGTCTGAGATAGTGCTAGCACTTTGTTCTTAGGATCCCGAAAGATCTGTATACCAAGAACATCTTGTCAATGTACGATGCCTGAGTCTCTCCCAAATCTTTCATTTGGAATTGGGTCGCTAGTCAGTTCTTAACTGCAGTCAGTAGACCTACATCATTCCCAATGAGTAGGATATCGTCTACGTAGAACACTAAGAAGACTACTAAAGCGTTGATGATCTTCTTGTAGACACAAGATTCATCAATGTTTTGGTCAAAGCCATACAACTTGATCGAAGCATCAAATCGTATGTTCCAAGATCGAGACGCCTGTTTCAGCCCATAATGGATTGATTCAGCTTGCAAACCTTTTTCTCTTGACCTTGGGCTATGAATCCCTCGGGTTGCACCATGTAAATGGTCTTCTCAAAATTGTTATTCAGAAAGGCCGTCTTGACGTCCATTTTCCAGATCCCATAATTATAATAAGCTGCAATGGACAGGAGGATGCGGATCGACTTTAACATGGCAACAGGCGAGAAAGTCTCCACATAGTCGACTCCCTCTACCTAGGTATAACCCTTTGCCACAAGTCTAGCCTTGAAGGTCTGTACCTTCCCATCAGCACCCTGTTTGCACTTGTAGATCCATTTATAACCTATAGGTCTCACCCCATCAGGCTGATCTATAAGGTCATATACTGAGTTGAAGTACATCGACTCCATCTCGAGATCCATGGCCTTGACCCATTCATCTCGGTCAACATCCTCCATTGCCTTCTGATAAGACAACAGATCTTCAACGTCACCATAGCAAGGATTTTCGTGAAACCCAGATAGAGAACGGGCTGGTTCGCAACCCTCCCACTATGTTAAAGTTCCTTCAACTCTTGAGGTGGAACCGACCTACAAGATGAACTTCCATCAACAATTCTTGCTGATGTAGCAGGCTCTTCAACAACTCTTGTTAAAGTTTCAGTAGTTTAATTGGAAAGCTCACGCAACACGACTTTACTTCATGGACTGTGCTCCCTTATATGATCCTCCTCTCCAGGAAAGTAGCGTTCATTGAAACAAACACCCTATTTTCCGTCAGATCATAAAAATAACCCCCTCGTGTACCTTTGGGGTAGCCTATAAAGAGGCATAACCTCGACCGTGGTTCCAACTTCTTGGGATTAGCCTCAAACACATGTGCAGGCCAACTTCAAATCGGAAGTGACGTAAACTAGCTTTGCGCCTGTTCCACAACTCCAGAGGTGTTCTCACAACACTCTTGGAGGGAACACAGTTGAGTATGTATATCGTAGTCTCCACTACGAAACCCCAAAACGAGTCCAGTAAGAAAACATAACTCATCATCGAGTGAACCATGTCCAACAAGGTTCTATTTCTCCTCTCCGCTACACCATTCTACTGAGATGTACCCGACGCTGAGAGTTGGAAAACGATTCCATGTTCTATCAAATAGTCCTGGAATGCCGAGTAAAAAAACTCTCCACCTCGATCCGATCGAAGTGTTTTAATCCGTCTATCCAATGCGTTTTCTACGTTAGCCTTGAACTCTTTGAACTTTTCAATGGATTCAGACTTCCGTTGTATAAGATAAACATACCCATACTTAGAGTAATCAACAGTAAAACTGATAAAATACTCATAGCCACCTCGTAAGTTACGTGAGATCTTGAGAGGGAATGAGAGGGAACAGTACTCTCCATCTCACCTAGTTTGTTATGTGAGATCTTGAGAGAAAAAAAAAGAGTGAGGGAGTTACAACTCCATCCCCTTTAATTTTATTAAATTCAAATTAAAAAATTTGAATTTAATATATATATTAACCATTGAATGTATATACAAACTATATGTTATGTCATATATAACATACATAACTTATAGTTAATGTTATATCACATATAACATAAACAATAGTTTATTATTATCTCAAATAACCTAACGTATTAATATGAATCACATTCATATTAATTTTAGTCTATAGTTTTTATATGATCACATTCATATAAATAATAATTGAATCATATTCAAATAATAATACCTCTCAATAAAATATATAAATTTAATATGAATCATATTCATATTAGTTTTAACATATAGTTCCTATATGAATCATATTCATATAATTAATATTTGAATCATATTCAAACATTTATTTCTTTCATAAAACTATATAAATTTAATATGAATCATATTCACATTAAATTTTAACGTATAGTTTTTATATGAATTATATTCATATAATTCATATTTGAATCATATTCAAATATTTATTTCTCTCATAAAAATGTATCAACATACATTATATTATATAAAGTATCAATATACATTATTTAACTTTATCTTATACAATTAATTCCCTTTAATTAATTTGAACAATTCAAATCACACCAAAATTAATTTGATTCCTATCAGCCCTCATTGAGCTAATGAGAGGACCTTATGGACCAATAGATTAAAGCTCCAAAGATACGAGATTAATTGATTAAACTCTTTTAATCAAATTAATCAATATTCATTAATTGTCGGTCACTCCACTAAAGATCGACAGCTGAACTCTTCATACTATAGATATATTTAAGTATCCATTGGATATAACCAATCAATAGTGCGTTATCCCTTCACAAATTTCTCGTAAGTACATTTGGGTCAAATTACCGTTTTACCCCTGTAGTTACATCTAACTCCTTAAATATCACTGATCCCTCTAGTGAATAATTAGTCATAGTCCAACTATGATCGAACCCCTCTCGAGCCGAGAGAGGGTGAGGTGCCTCATTGTTCAAGCCCTAGGATCAGCCCTTAAGGGAGTAATTTATCTTTCTACCCTAACTATAAGGAAGATGTGAATTCCTTCTTCTATAGTTGTATTCTCAGTTCCCCAACCAGACAAATCCCTAAAATGGTAGGGTTATTGAGTCGGCTAATCTGACCACTCTCGCCCATATAAATCAAAGGTTCGCCCTCATAGGTAGGAGTTCACAACTTATCAGGATTAAGGTTAAGTCACTTATGGTCATCTTGGTGAAATGTAAGTCTTTTTTAGAAACGACATTATAAAGAAAGACTTAACATTTCATGGTCCGATCTTTTTAAAAACTCTTTTGTATAAGATACTCTTGCTCATATGTCTCCACAAGAATGATCAGGATCAGATCATTTGTAGTACTTTATAACAATAGTAACAACTACAAAACATGTTGTATTAGTAGTGTTACCAAGATAAGGCACCCGACCTTATCCATATATTACAGACCATTTAGGTTTAAACATGATCCACTTGTATGTCTCCACATACATATTTAAGTTACATTAGATAACTTTGGATCTTAGGTTAATGGATTATTGCAAAAATAATATAAAATTAATCAACCATTGATTTAACTAACATAAAACTACGAGACTTTAGAGCATATACCCCAACAATCTCCCACTTGCACTAAAGCCGGGGAAATATGAGCTGGTGAGACATGTATACTAGGGCATACACTATACCCTATATGATATCCCATTTTCCCCAATGCACTAGAGACATGTCTCATAGTCCTAGAAAGTCTAGGAGATCATCTCACACTTTAGCCTAGAGAATCCTTTTATATAATACAAACAATTATGTCAATAAGAACCATCTGTTCACCAATGAGATGTACTCACATTCCATGTTATTCCTTCCACCAGGTGCTTACAAATCGTCTCCAATCTAATCCTTGAATCACGTTATCGCGTAAAGTGAGTAGATTAAGTTATATCTGAAACAATTTTCAAATATTTCAAGACACTTTGAACATAGGAAAATTATTGGTTCATAAGCAAAATACTGCCTCTCAATCTAGTAGAGACCATCGAGGATAAAACATGAATTTATCTAAATACAATATGAAACAGTGTAACTAGTAAAAAATCAAATCTTAAACTATATATACTGAAGTTTTATTATTCGTAAGTTTTAATTTTCAACACTCAATGGTCACATCATCGAATTCCCCGATTAAACCAACCATTTGTATATTAAATGTTAATGAAGTCTCATGTAAAATTGATCTTCCCTCAACATTTAAGGTGTCTTAGGAAACATTTTTCTTAGACATATCAATGTCATTGTAGATTGGTACATCACCATTCCATTTTAGCAATTGCATCGAACATTAAACAATTACTTTGCAAATGTAAGATGCATGAGACAAATTAAATAACATGTCCTAAATATCTATATGTGGACTTTTAATACACAAAATCACATCAAATCAACTATTTGAAATTGGTTGAACAGTTAAAACTTATATATTGATTTTTACTTCTCATAATGAGCGAATATCAATATAGAACAGATAAATATCTACGTTTCATTTTCTTATCTATACAAGAATATCATCATCGCTTAAAGTCATTTATTATAATACTATATAAAAAAAAATTTCTTGAAATTGTATAGACGCTTTGAACTCCTTTCTAAAAAAGAAGGTATTCATTTTTACACATCTCATATGCAATAACGAATGCACTGAGACTCTATTGTAAAACTAGGTAAAAAATTGACTCGTAGTTTATTTTCACCCAATAGCTCTAGCGTGGGTTTTCATCTAACGTCAAGAGTCTTATTTTGAAGTTCTATATCTCTAAATACTACACTTTCAAGCTTTCTTTTTGGAGACCCCTGCATATCCTATGAGGTAACCTCGATAATGAAAGTCTACAAAAGGTTGATTGAGATTAAGTACAGTACTTTATCTCATAATTATGACTTTAATAACGTTTGTCAACTTTTTTCAATACTTGTCGTCTAGTATGATAGCTTTGACTTCCAATAAATCATAGCATAGGTTGAGTCAACACATGGCTTTCCCTTTACTGAAAGATTCATAAATGCTCTCCCACTATTGTAAGATTCATAAGTTGTTATTTTGTCATCTTATATGACAACAAAGACTTCATGTAGTTGAGAAGATCTTTTGGTGGTTCACTGTCGTGGAGCTGAATTAACGTGAAAAGCAACTTGGAATTGGAAGTATTCATCAAAGGTATGTTTAATTCAAACCCTCTTGTGAAAGCATGCTTTTAAAACTCAGATTAAATGTAATTAGAGTATTTATTGATTCTGTTTGCTTCTGTTGCATGCTTATGTATTCTATTAATTGGTATCAGAGCGTGATTTAAACACTCAACTAGTGTTAATTTGAGTTTTGGTGGGTGAATTTTTGAAGAAGCATGTTTGGACTGATATGGATGGTTTTTTCAGATTTGGCATTAGATTCCTCTATGATTTCTAAGTTAAATTTGTAATTGGCTCTTGAATGATGAGCTTATATGTGTGCTCTAGAATATGTTATTTATTTGGAGTCATTAGAGTCCAAATTAGGTTGTAATTTAATGTTTGAAGCAAGCAAGGTCGAGGAGAAAATTTCTGCAGAATGGCTTCTTTCCAGGCAGTGTTGCAATGTTACCCTTGAGTGTTGCAACGCTGTTCTTTGTGGCTGCCTAGATCGTGATGTTACTCGACCAGCGTTGCAATGCTAGGATGAAGGGTCGTGACGCTGTTCATCCCAGCCAAGAAACACGTGCGCCCTTTAGACCGGTTGGCACGGGAGGTTTCCAGTTCAATCGGTTCAACTCATTTTGATGCATTGGAGGCCCAATTCAAGCGGTTCAGGTCCGGATCGGGTTGGGTTGGGCAATTCTACACCAAATTGAAGCTTTTTTGGACCGATTTTGTAATAATTTAGTTATTATGCCTGCTGAGGATGCCAAAGTTGAACCATATCAGTGTTTATTTAAATAATTATGTATGTGATGTATGTTGTATTTAAATTTAAAAACATGTTTATGCATATAGTATGCCATTTAGATTTAAAATTCCACTATAGGAAGCATGTTACATGCATTGAGATATGTTATAAATTGTTATAATGTATAGAATGCATGTTTAGGGTTTCTGTTTTTAATATAATTGTTATATTAAATTTGGCCTTCGATGCATGTTGTAGATGTATAAGCATGTCTAAGTTTTATAAGTTGTTATAAAATTGAATTAGACATTAAAATCCATAACAATGGTAAGCTGCATGCTCACATAATTAATCACCCGTTTTAAATAAGTTAAAATAGGTCGACATCTTGTAAAACGTGGTTACAAACTCAACCGGTATATAATCCTGTCTAAGGTTGGGGGTACTTAAGTTGACGGTCTACAAAACATCTCCTACCTGGGGATTATGGCCGAATAATTGAGTATTGTTAACTGGTTTTATAAGCGCATGTGTGCAGTGTGAGGAAATAAAATGATTTATCACCTAGACATTGTAGGTTAAACTCCAATTATCAGCGTTATACTTGGATAAACCACTTAGACCTAGGGTTGTTTTATTAGCCGAAAAGAACCTAAGTACAATTTTACCCAGATAGTAGAACACTTCAGTGGGAGTTTAATAACTTATATGATAAAGTTATTAGAACACTTTACTGGGAGATTAATAACATATACGATATGTTATTTTTAGCTCTCACGTACTTAAGAGTTCACAATCAAGTTTTAAGCGGTACTTTGTGTCGATTACACCTCGACTGCTTCACTCGGAAAGTATTTGCATAAATCTAGATTCCGATGAAAAAAGGGAAGTCGTTCAAATATAAAAATCAAGTATATGATACATTTGACTTCAACTTTCACGTCCCTAAAAATTCACACGTGAGATCTATACAATGCTTCATGTCGATTATACCTCGACTGCTCCATTTGGAAAGTGTTTGTATAGGTCAAGAGCAAGGTGAATGGGGGAAGTAGTTCATAGTAAGTGGTGAAGGATATGTGTCAACATATCCTGCGGTCTCTTCCGTTAGTTTCAACTGTGAGATTCCTATGTTGCGCCTGCTGGTTTGCTTTAAGCGGCCTTTGCTAGTCGTTCAACGACAACTATCCCCTTGGAGGATTGTAACATGGGATTAAGAACAACTCAACCTCCAGAAATGGATAGGATTTCTTAGATTCATTCCCAACCTTGACTCTCCATTTCTGTAGTATAGTTGGGGTCGATCTCTGACGTCTGAAAACGGAGGGTCACACTTACAAAGTTACTAAAGTGTTAGTATTTTCTAACAAAAAACGGTAATTAAACGACTATGGGAATAAGAGTTATTCTGGAGATAGTGTTTGGTCAAAATTGTTTGCTTTAGTGAAGGAGTATCTGACTGTCCTTCAGTAGCACATATTCTGACTCACTATAGTATCGTTGCAAATAAATAATGGTTATGGGTACATTATTATTTGTTTTTCTAACACTTGACTTTGGATTTAGTTGCAATTTCCTGATTAGAATTTGTTTAAAATTTTCAGCATGTCGAAATCTTCTAGACTACTCGCTTCCGAATTATTTAACAATAAAATCGAATCGGCATATAAATTACTAGCGGTTAATGGTTCTAAAAGTGTTTCAACATAGGTTTGTCCTCGATCTCCCAAATCATCTAAGTTTTGAACTATATAGATGAAAATGAGAAATTAGTAAAACAAGATGAATATGATTTACTTGTTATTGAAGCATGTTTAGTGGAAAACAATAAAACCTGGATAATTGATGCAGGTGTCGCTAATCATGTTTGTACTTTCTCACAGGAAACAAGTTCCTGGAGACAATTGACAGAAGGCGAAACAATCTTTAATGTAAGGACCGGGGAGGTTGTTTCAACTAAAGTAGTAGAAGATATGAAGTTATTTATAGGAGATAGATACATTTTACTTAAAAATGTTTATTACATTCCTTCTATGAAAAGGAATCTGATATCTTTCTCTTGTTTGCTGGAACAAAATTATAAAGTTTCTTTTGAAAATAATGAAGTGTTTATTACTTCGAAGAATATTAAAATTTGTTCTGAAAAATTAGAAAATAACTTGTATTTATTAAAATTGACTGAGGTAAAGGCCATTTTAAACATAGAGATGTTTAAAACAACTAAAACTCATAATAAGAAAAGGAAAGTTTCTCTAAATGCCTATCTTTGGCACCTGAGACTGAGTCACATAAATCTCAATAGGATTGAGAGACTAGTTAAGAATGGTCATCTAAATAAGTTAGAAGATAGTTCATTACCGCCTTGTGAATCCTGTCTTGAGGGTCAAATGACTAAGAGATCTTTTTCTGGAAAAGGTCTTAGAGCCAAAGAATCCTTAGAGTTCGTATATTCTGACCTTTGTGGTCTGAAGAATGTTAGAGTTAGATGAGGGCATGAATATTTCATCAATTTCATTGATGATTATTCAAGGTATAGGCATATTTACCTAATGCACCAAAAGTCTGAAACATTTGAAAAGTTCAAAGAATATAAGGCTGAGGTTGAAAATCAATTAGGTAAAAAGTTTAAAACACTTCGATTAGATCGATGTGGTGAGTATATGGACTTAGAATTCCAAAATTATTTGATTGAACATGGAGTCCAGTCTCAACTCACAGCCCCTGGCACACCTCAGCAAAACGGTGTGACAGAAAGAAGAAACAGAAACTTGTTGGACATGGTTCGTTCCATGATGAGTTGTGCTCAGTTACCAAGTTCTTTTTGGGATTATGCAGTTCAGATTGCAGTATATATTTTGAATGTGGTTCCCTCGAAAAGTGTTTTTGAAACACCTTACGAGCTCTGGAGAGGACGAAAAGGAAATTTACGTCACTTCAGAATTTAGGGTTGCCTAGCACATGTATTGGTGCAAAATCCTAAAAAGTTGGAACGTCATTCAAAAGTATGCCTATTTGTAGGCTACCCAAAAGAAACGAAAGGTGGTTTCTTTTACGATCCTCAGGAAAATAAGGTATTTGTATCAACAAATGTAACCTTCCTGGAGGAAGACCACATGGAGAATTATCAAACTCGCAGTAAGCTAGTAATAGAAGAAATGTCCAGAGAAATGAAAAATACATCAACAAGAGGTTTTGACAGAGCAGGTCCATCAACAAGAGTTATTGATGAAACTGGTATTTCACATCATTCTCAAGAGTTGAGAATGCCTCTTCGTAGTAGGAGGGTTGTGCAATAGCCGGACTGGTACACGAGTTTAACTAAAACTTAAGTCATCATACCAGATGATGGCTTAGAGGATCCATTGTCTTTTAAACAAGCAATGAATGATGTGGATAAAAACTAATGGATTAAAGCCATGGACCTTGAAATAGAATCTATGTATTTCAATTCTATTTGGGATCTTGTAGATCAACCTAAAGGGGTAAGACCCATCGGTTGCAAATGGATCTACAAGAGAAAATGAGACCAAGCTGGTAAGGTACAGACCTACAAAGCTTGATTTGTGGCCAAAGGATTTACCCAAAGAGATGGGGTAGACTATGAAGAAACCTTCTCTCCAGTTGTAATGATAAAGTCAATTAGAATACTCTTGTCCATAGCTACATTTTATGATTATGAAATATGACAAATGGAAGTCAAGACAACTTTTCTGAATGACTATCTTGAAGAGAGTATCTATATGTCTAAACCAGAAGGGTTTATTAAAAAAGGTCAAGAGCAAAAGGTTTGCAAACTTAATCGATCCATTTATGGGTTGAAACAAGCATCTAGATCTTGGAATATGAGATTTGACACTACAATTAAATCCTATGGCTTTAAACAAAACTGTTGCTTTTCTAGTGTTGTATGTTGATGATATTCTACTCATTGGGAATGAAGTAGAATTTCTAGCTAACGTTAAAAGATGGCTAGCTACGTAATTTCAAATGAAAGATTGGGGAGAAGCACAGTATGTTCTTGGGATCCAAATAGTTCGAAATTGCAAGAACAGAACATTATCACTATCTCAAGAATCTTATATAGACAAGATGTTGTCTAGATATAAAATGCAAAAATTCAAGAAAGAAACGTTACCTTTTAGACATGGATTCACCTGTCTAAGGAACAAAGTCCTAATACACCTCAAGAGGTTGAGGATATGAAATGAATTCCATATGCATCAGCGGTGGGGAGCTTGATGTATGCCATGTTGGGTACACATCCCGATATATGCTATGAAGTTGGAATAGTCAACAGATTTCAGTTCAATCCTGGACATGATCATTGGACTGCCGTTAAGAACATTCTCAAGTATCTTCGGAGAACGAGAAAATATATGCTCGTGTATGGTGCTAAGGATCTGATCCTTACTGGATACACTAATTCTGACTTCTAAATCGATATAGATTAGAGGAAATCAACTTCGGGGTCAGTTTTCACTCTAAATGGAGGAGCAGTTGTGTGGAGAAGCATCAAGCAAAGTTGTATTGCAGACTCCACAATGGAAGTTAAGTATGTTGTAAGTGAAGCAGCAAAAGAAGCAGTATGGCTCGGAAAGTTCCTGACTGACTTAGAAGTAGTTCCTAATAAGCATCTGCCTATCACCCTCTATTGTGACAACAGTGGAGCAATTGCAAATTCAAAGGAACCTCGAAGCCAAAAACAAGGAAAGCACATCGAGCGGAAGTACCATCTCATCAGGGAGATTGTACATAAAGGAAACGTGATCGTCACGCAGATAGCGTTACAAGACAACTTAGTTAATCCAGTTACAAAGACCCTCTCGGCTAAAGTGTTCGAGGGTCACCTAATAGGACTAGGTCTAAGAGATATTGATTACTAGGGCAAGTGGGAGAATATATGGGTATTTAATACCCAAGTTTATTGTATTTATACTTTTTGTTCTCTCAGTGTAACTCAACATTGTATATATTTGTATATATTGATCAATTGGAGTTTTAGTCCAAGTGGGAGTATTGTTGGGTTTTATGTCCTAAACTCGTAGTTTGTAAAAGTTAAACATATTTTATTATCAATAAAAGATGTTATTCAAAATTTCTTCAATAAAAGTCTAAATCAAATAAACGAAGATCCATGCCTATTATATGAATACTTGAACTTTATGTAGAGACATAAAGATGGATCAAGTTCGAGTAAATAGAAAAAAAGTTCTATAGTATATGAATAAGATTGGGTACCTTATTCTGGTAACACTATTGAATGCGGCCTACTCTGTAGCTGTTACAAGTTGTTGTAAAGGTGCTACAAACGAAGTGATCCTGATTCATTGATGTATTGACATGAGGAGTGGGGATGTCCCATGCAATGAGTTTGCATAAGATCGAACCAAGAAATAAGTCACTCTTACTTTATAATGTTGTTTACTGTTTAAAACTGACTATTTCGCTTAGATAACCTAGGTAACTCGATCTTAATCCTGAGCTAACTATGAACTCCTGTTTATTCGGGATTATCCTTAGATTTTCATAGGTGAGGGTTTGCTCAACAGCTCCAGCTCAATAAGCCTCCCATTTCAAGGGTAAGACAATGTAGACAGCTGGGATATAGGGTGCGAGACGAAATTCACACCTATCCGATTTAGGAATAGAAGAAACATTGTTCTCTTAAGTATTGAATCCAAGTCTCGAACAAGAGGCCTCACACTCTCACTAGCCCGAGAGGGATCTGGTTTAATGATTGGATCATAAACCAATTGTTCATAAAGGATCAGTAGGAACTTAAGGAGCATGACGTAATATCGAGGGTAAAACAACACATTGACCCAGTCGGTATTACGAACAACCTGTGAAGGGTTGACTTACTAGTTATAGTTATATCGTGTGGACACAAATATATCTATAGTGAGGAGAGTGCAACTATCGAGCTATAGTGGTGACTCGATAGTTAATGAATACTGATTAATTCGGTCTAAAAAGTTTAGCCAATTAATCTTAATCGTTGGAGCTCATGATCTGTAAGTCTATGATGAGTTATTTTATGTGGTGAAATTATGAAATGAATTGCAGTGATGGAAATGTGTTGAGCAATAAGTTTTCTCAGCAGAATCCAAGTATAAATCCCACTGAGTTTTCTGATAAGTCCAGGGTCGAACTCAGGAACTAGGGAAAACGGTATGCGGTGATAATTTTTAAGAAGACTTTGCGGTAACCAGTAAATCAAAGAGTTGTTTTGGGTTGTTGTTTGTGGTATAAAAAGTATGCGGCAGATTTGAGAAAAGATTGATTATGCGGTAGATACATTGAGTATGTGGAGGAACGGGTTGAGAAGGTCTTTAGCTAGCATTTCCTGGGAATGCGTCAAACTATGCGATCATGCTACACTCATATGACAACAAATCATTTTGCAATGCAAATGCGGTGCTCCTAGTTCTAGGACGCATGCGATGAATGCGATAATGTCCATAGAGCTTATTCCTAAGTCTCTACCTTTTGCCTATGTGATGATGCAAGATGCCCATAAAGACAAGATGACCGCATACAATCATAACCTATCTCTAGGATGCATGCAATGTGTTAATAGTAAACAGTGCTTATTCCTAAGCTCCTATCTCTTGATTATGCATTCTAATCTGACTCTCCCGAGCCTAGATTCTAACCTGACTTTTTCAAGCCTAGATTTTGTCCTTAGACTACCCTCCCGAGTATCTCTAATGGACAAATGATGCATACATAATACAAGATAATCGCATAGAATGAAGATCCCCAGTTATGTTAGCTAAGTGCTTCTCAACCCATTCGATAGATTTAGCTACTCATGCGTAATAAAGAGAGAGTGAACAGATATAAAGAAGTAAATTCCATTTCTATAGATAAGTTTCAGTACAAAATGATAATAGAAGATAAGCATAGAGAGCCTGGTAGTAATCCCTTGCTTCCCAAGGCTATTACATTGTTAACTCTATTCTGTTCAAAAGATATTCCTGCTTCCGCAGAAGTTAGCCCTCTCTCTGAACTCGATGCTTCCGGCACTCTTCCAAGTTCACCAGAACGATCTCTCGACACAATCTCGCTTCTCTCGCTTCCGGCTTAAATAAAAGAAAAATTAAGAACAAGGCTACTTCTAACTATGGAGAAAATTATCTAACTGTCGAACCAAACGAACCCCTTCACTGAAGGTTGCCTTCGGTATTTATAGAGCTTCGGGGTGAAAGGCTTCTTCTCTCTTATGATTGCACTGATGGGATGACATTAATTCTCTGTCTGATGCGCCGAATATTTGTCACCGAAAAGTTGAGTGTACTTGCTACATTAGTTCATTAGTGGCTTGTCAACTTAATTCGGACTCGACCATCATCAGCTTTCTGTTCTATCGTGATTTATTATGCTTTTCACCCAGATGCGCCCACCAAGTTGCAGTAGCTCTATGCAGCAATCCTTCTTGAGCAGATATTTGCGAGCACAATTCACCGCAAAGCCTTGCGGTAACGCTGCGCTCAACCGTTGCTTTCTTGTGATCGCATTTTACGTCTTGCGTCAACGCATATTCTGCACAAAAATACAAAAGTAAACTGTTTTCATGCGATGAACGCATGCGACCGCAATGTTATGAACTTAATACTTTTTGGACGCAATCTTATATATTTTATCAACGCAAACCTTCATTGTTTAACAACTTAGCACTGTAATAACGTGCATTTCTACCCGTTATCAGTCTATAAGGTCCCTCTTCTAGCTCGTAAAACATGAACACCTTGAATTATTAAATTGATGAATTTGGAATGATATCAATTTTAATTGTTCAAATTGAAATTAGGGTTTTTGAGTTTGAATTAGTTTAAAATCAAATTAGGTTTTGCATAATATTCGATATAATTAACGTTTAATTTGTTGTATTAAACAAAACTGGAGAGTTTATAATATTTAGATATTGATTTAAATATCAATTACATGAATTAGATTCTTGTTATAAATTTAGTGTGTGATTAATTTGATATTTGATATTAAATTAATTAATTAATTAAATATATTTAATTAATTAAAAATCAAATTAATTTCTGAATTTTAAATTCAATTTGAGAAATTGGATTTTGTAATTATAAATTTCATTAATTAAGAATTAATTAAATCAAGTTTTTATTAATTTCAAAATTAATTAAAAGAAATAAATAGGAAATTTGGAAATTTGAAAAATAAGTTTTGAGTGGATTATTCCCACTTTCCTCCAAGTAGGAGGTGTTCCTCCTTGCTTGACACACAAATTCTACTTCAAAGAGCAAGTAGAAGCTGGCATGGAGATGAGCTTTAGTGCTTACATGATTAAAGTGAATAAAAACACCTCCAATTTGCTGAGAAAGAAAAGGCTGGAGTTTTTTAGAAAGCTGCTGCAAGTTCTTCTACCTCACAAACCCTCTCTAGTTTCTTCACCAAATTCACTCAAATCTGAGTTCCACCACTCAAATTCATGGCTAAGAAGAGTTGAGAAGATCTCTTAGTGATTCACTGTCGATTTAGAGCTGAATTAACGTGAAGAGCAACTTGGAATTGGAAGTATTCATCAAAGGTATGTTTATTTCAAACCTTCTTGTGCATGCTTTTAGAACTCAAATTAAATGTAATTAGAGTGCTTATTGTTTCTGTTTGCTTTCGTTGCATGCTTGTGTATTCTATCACAGGTAAGCCTTGTCGTAAAGGTCGAGTTATCTCATAACTCTCCTGCTACCATGAAAACTTATTTGTTTGACAGTAAGAAATTGACGTTCAAATGAAACAAATGGTCAACAAAACTTGTTAACTATTACGTGGTTATACTTGAAATAAATTCATCAACACAGTCTACACCCTTCAACTTTCCAAATAAATAAGCATTTGTCACACAAACACATCATTTTACTTTGAAATGTCCAAAGGAATACTTAGGTATCTTTTGAACATTTCTTTCAATAAGGGTTTGAAATATCATAAACAAGTTTTATAACACTTCCATGATACAAACAATGTTTCACAAACATGTTGGTAGAAATAACGTTCAAAACAGAGCAGTCTATATTGCTTTACCTTAAAGGAGTCAGATATTAGTGTAATTTAAAACATTAGGACTCAGTTCAACATAAAACGTAAAATGCACTCAGTTGAACGAGACCATTTTTCTCCTGATGTAGCATAATTTCACCTAAATTGTACTGAATGCTCCAAGTCAAGACTCATCTCATCTTTGTCAATTAGGCTTAGTACATCAAATATCTGGTAGTAATTATGATCAAATCATAATGTCACAATACATTTGCCTAAGAAATTTAAACTTTAATCTAATTTCTTTTGATTATTTCAAAGAAAATCATATCTGAGTTGCATTAAAACAAGATAAATTAGTTCACAAATATTCATCAATCATATTAATGAATTATCTATGAAATTAGACTAATGCTTTCTCAGAGAAAACCACCTGGTTCTAAGAAAGAATGTTCCATATTGGCTAGGTAACCTTATCTATTAAGATTTACTGACACACCTGCATGAGAAGCAAGGCTTTTGACTGGTAGTAATAAATTAACTCTAACTCTTAGAGAATTACCAGTAACTGTCATTTCTAAAAATCAAAATCATGTATCCTTCAGAAGAATAAAATTTGTCTTTATTTCCAGATTCATTAATTCTTACCAAAGTCATGATTCATTAATACTTAAATAAATTTGTCTTTATTTAACACACAAAAATGTGTATATTTAATGCTGAACATATTTCCAAAACAACTTTTGAAAACATGTCTAATTACCTAAACTATTCGTACGTCATGAAATATTTTAGTAATTTTCCTTGGAGAAATTGAATGTCTCTCATGGTGATAAAAACACCATACTCAGCATAAATAAACATCATTACATTTTAATGCACAAAAATGCATTTAATTAAAGCTGAACATGTTTTCAAAAACAACTTTTGAAAAAACATGCCTTATCACTAACTATTCATACACTATGAAAGATTTAGTAATAAAGCTTGGAGAAGTGGAATTTCTCTTATGGTGATAAAAGCTCTATATTAAGCTAAATTAAATAACATTTAATGTCTCCCACTACTTTAACTGAGATGAGCATCATGATGCCAATTAGTAGAACTATTCCACTTATATAAGTATTCGCCAAGATTTACAATCTAATTGTAATGAAGAAAAATTCTGATAGTAAATCATTATTCAGCTATCAAGGTGTGAATTTGTATTCTCCACATTGGACTTAGTAAATTAGATTTACTTGTTCTCATTTTTCTTCTTTTTGAGACATTTCCTAAATCCCTCAACAACTAACATCCTAAACTATTTAGAAAACTCTTTTCTTATTAGCTCTAGTCATTATAATTTTCTTGTAACCTTGATGATACTTAACTTTGTAGATCATTTAGCCTCCCATGACTCCAACATACAATATGTTTTGCCATGTTTTTACCTAGACACATCATATGCTATGTAGATAATTATAATAAACTATTGCTGTAAAGTTTATCCATGAACACTTCATGAAATGACAACAATTCTTTTGAGAACATTTCCTGAATTAAAAGACAAAATTACATTACTCTTATGTGTTGATAAAAATTTCAATGTAATATATTCATCAAAATCTTGAACTTATATCGGTAATTAAAACTTTTAGAGAAATAGATATAACTTTGAATTATGTAAAATATGTTAATCGATTATATGCAATCTATTATCCATCCTAATCAACAAAGAAACTTAAAGATGAACCCATGAATTTGAATATGAATCTCATTCATATAAATGCAAAATTTCTATTGCTATGATACTTTAGTGAGTCAGAATAAAAGCCACTGTAGGCAGTCAGTCATTCCTTCACTGGATTGAGATATTCTCAACCAAATGTTACATAAGAATAATTCTTTATTCCTATAACATCTAGTTACCATATTTTGGTCAAGAAACAATTGACCTTCTTAATTTCTTATGAGTGTAACCCTTCATTTTAGATTCTAGAGTTCTACCCCAATGAACCAACCGTAGAAAAAACTGATTGGGGCAAAAACTAAAGCAATCCTATCTCTTTTTGGGGTTTGGGTAAAATTTCATGCAAACACCATCCATAGGAGGCACAAGCAAAGGTGTCTCGAGACCGAGCATGAAAGTTTACTACAAACCAATGAAGGAGACCATAGGATGTGTTGACACACTTCCCCCTCCCACTTATTATAAACACTCTCTCCATTCACCTTGGTATTGACCTATACAAACACCATCCTTAGGGGACACATGCAAAGGTGTCTCTAGACCAAGCATAGATCTCACGGTGTGAATTATTTAGGGAGAAACGTATAAAGGAAACTGAAGTATCATATATATTATTTTCCTCCCATCGAGTATTTTACAAATGAGGATTCATAGCTTAGGTAATTAGGCTAATAAAATTATCTAATTGAATTGTTAACTTGACCCAATATAACAATTATATTGGATAGTTTAACAATGTTGATACTTTTTTATTAAACACTTTAATAAACCTAAATCATTCATTGTATGCTTATAACATTATTGTCTAGTTCATCTTTCAGGTTGGTGGTAGGGGTATTCCACTCCGTCAGCTTAAATACCCCAGCCTTTGATAGAACCTTCCTTAGATAAAGGTCCCTTATAGACAATTATGTTATAAATTTAATCTTTTATTTACTCCAATTTAATCCAATTAAAAGGGAATTAAAAAATTAATCCTATTTCTAATCATATTAGAAATATATTAACATAGATTTAGGTGAAATTAATTTTAAAACATTTAAAATTAATTTTAACCTATGTTTGCACGTAACTCTTGATTATAGATTTTAATTATAATTTCATTTAACTTATAACTATCATAAAGTTTAATGAAACAATTAAAACCTAAGTCATGCATCTAATGAAAAATATAAAAATATAACAATTACATTACTAAGGTAATGTCAAGCTTCATGCATTTTCATTTTCATTATATATAAAAACATTAATATTATCAAACAAGGAAAATAAATAATTTACCCATCACATAATATAACACTTATGTTATACATCATACTAATATAGCATTTAGAATAAAGTATGATGCATGGAAATGTTACTATGCATGCAATCATATAATACAACTCTTATATTAAATATGATGCATGAGCATGCTTAACTTAATTGTGCAACTATATAATATAACTTTTATATTAAAATGATGCATGATTTTATGTTTATCCTATGGGTGGGATTTATACTATATAGCATACAATATGACATACAAAAATTAAAATCATACATCATATGTATAATTAAATAAAACAACAATATTGGACCGAAATTGACATCCTGAAAATTAATTAAATTAATATAACATCTATATTAATTTAATTAATAAAATTATAATTAATTATTAATTATTTAAATTTAAGAATTAAAAAAATGGAAAAACTGCAAAGAAATCGTTAGGGAAACTCAAACCCACGATCTGGAGGAATCCTGACGCACGCGTCGACCATCAGGAGCATTGCAATGTTGACTTTTATGTTGCTGCAGCATTGGGCCATGTTGCATGCAGCGTTGTAACACCGCGCGGCAAAATGTTTGCTCTACTTCGCTCACTTATTCGATTTTCTCTGTTCTTGCTCTAAAAAACCACCGATTCAAAGCTAGAATTCCATCACGAACGACACGAATAAATCTAAACTCTATTGAGGTTGATACCATAAATCTTGTAGGGTCCCATAGTTTGTAATTGTAACGTATAAACATTTTATTTATGTAATAAAATATGTGATGTTTTATTTCAAAATTAGTTGCATTAACCACAAATCAATAAACTAACATCCAAGTTTACCTTGTAGCTTAAACATATATGTAGAGACATACAGATGGATCATGTTTAAGTGATAATCTAAATGGTCTGTAGTAGATGGATAAGGCTGGATACCTTATTCTGGTGACACTACGAGTATGGTCCGCTTTATAGATATTACAATTGTTGTAAAGTACCACAAATGATTTGATCCTGATCATTCATGTGGAGACATGTGAGCGGGGATATTTTATACGAAAGAGTTTGCATAAGACCGGACCACGAAATGTTTAGTCTCTTTATATAACACTGTTCATAATAGATACTTACATTTCACCAAGATGACCATAGGTAACATGACTTAAATCTTGAGTGAGTTGTGAACTCTTGTCTATGAAGGCGGTTCTTTGATTTGTATGGGTGAGAGTGACCAGATCACTGACTCAACAAGCCTACCATTTTGAGGATTCGTTTGATTGGGGAGCCGGAAACACTGCTACACAAGAAGGAATTCACTCATTCCTCAACGTCGAGGTATGTAGATAAATTTCTCCTTTAAGGGCTGATTTCGGAGCTTGAACAATGTGGCGCCACACCCTCTCCTGAACCGAGAGGAGTTTGGTCATAGTTGGACTATGATTTATTGTTCATTAGACGGATCAGTGGTACTTAAAGAGTTATATGTAATTACAAAGGGCAAAACGGTAATTTTGGCCTAACTGTAGTTACGAGCAATTTGTGAAGGGTCAATCGTATTGTTGATTGGTTATATCCAATGGACATAAAAATATATCTGTAATGCGAAGAGTGCAGTTGTCAGTCTTTAGTGGAGTGCCTGACAGTTAATGAATGGTGAATAATGTAATTAAAGAGTTTAATTAATTATTCACGTATCGCTAGAACTTCAAGCTACAGGTCCATGAGGCCTCCTCGGTAGCTCAACAGGAATTAATGAGAATTAGTTTTCGGATTAATTTGAATTGTTTAAAATTTTTTAGGGAATTAATTAGATATGATATAATTAATAACTTTTTAATTATATATGATATAATTAATATAATGTATTTAATATATTATAATATTAAGTAATTTAATTGAGAGAATTTGGATATTTAAATTGGATTCAAATATTAATTATGTGAATTGGATTCATATAATTGAATTTAATATAAATGAGATTTATTTTAAATATTGTTGTTGAGAGAATTAAACCATAGGTTATATTGTATTGGATACAATATTGAACTATAGTTATATGTTATATTTGATATTGAAGGAACTCGTTTACAAGAGATCCATGAGCGGAAGCGGATCGTCCAAATCCCATTTAGATTGAAAACACAAATTTACAGTAAACATCAAGTTTATGCATTCTAAGTAAAATTACAACATGCTTTTTAAATATGAAAAAGGGATCAAGTGATTATACCTTTGAAGAACACTTCTTCTCGTACAACCCTCGAACTATCACAAACTCTTCGAACAGTAACAAAACTTGAACACACAACCTTGAAGACTTTTTTCAAGAATCTCACGAACCAAAACGAGACACAACCATTTTGATTCCTCGATATACTCGGGGTGAGAACCCAAGAGTTGTGGGCTCTGACTTCATTTTGGTTAAGAGGGATTTTAAGAGTTTGGAGAAGGAAGAAGATTGAGGAAGAACTATCGTATAGCAAAGGAGCCTCGGTCGTTTAGTGTCTTTGTAGGTCGTGTAGTGATTGTTTCATATGGAAGAAAAGAAAAAAAAAAACTATTTTTTCATTTATTCCATTTTGCCATAAAAATCAACTAACCACCCACTAAAGTGGTTGGAGAGAAAATAGGATTATTATTCAAAATATTAAATAATATAAATAAATATGATAACCAACTTATCATATTATATTTATAACCTATAGTTTTAATATTGCATCATATACAATATAAATTATTGTTTTTTTTCTCTATTTTATGACATTTAATATAGATCATATTTATATTAAATTTAACCACTATGACTCTCATTCATAGAAAATATATTTGAATCACATTCAAATATTTATTCCTTCAATTAAACTATAATTTATCAAATACATTATGTCAATTATATGATATGTAATTGAATCAATTTAATTATATCATATATAATTATTCAAATTAACCCAAAAACTGATTCTCAACTAAATTCTTTTGAGCTACCAAGGGGACCTTATGGACCTGTAACTTGAAGCTCCAATAGTACATGAATAATTAATTAAACTCTTTAATTACATTATCCACCATCTGTTAACTCTCGGACACCCCACTAAAGGCCGACAGTTGCACTCTTCGCACTACATATATATTTCTGTGTCCAATGAATATAACCAATCAACAGTACGATGACCCTTCACAAATTGTTCGTAAGTACAGCTGGGCCAAATTACCGTTTTACCCCTGTAGTTACATCTAACTCCTTAAGTACCACTGATCCCTTTAATGAACAATAAATCATAGTCCAACTGTGACCAAACCCCTCTCAGTCTAGGAAAGGGTGGGCACCACATTGTTCAAGTTCCAAAATCAGCCCTTAAGGGAGCAATTTATCTACTTACCCCTACTTTGGGGAAGGAGTGAATTACATCTTGTGTAGTTGAGTTCCCAGCTCCCCAATTAGACGAATCCTCAAAATGGTAGGCTTGTTGAGTCGACGATTTAGCCATTCTCACTCATACAAATCAAAAGACTGCCCTCATAGGCAGGAGTTCACAACTCACTCGGGATTAAGGTCATGTTACCTATGATCATCCTAGTGAAATGAAAGTCTCTATTATGAACGGCGTTATATAATGAGACTAAGCATTTCGTGATCCGGTCTAATACAAACTCCTTTGTATAGAATATCCCCCTCGCATGTCTAATACACGAATAATCATGATCAGATCATTTGTAGCACTTTACAACATTTGTAACACCTATAAAGTGGGCCATAATTGTAGTATCACCAGGATAAGATATCCAACCTTATCTATATACTACAGACCATTTAGGTTATCACTTAAACATGATCCACCTATATGTCTCCATATACATGTTTAAGCTACAATGATAACCTTGGATGTTAGTTTATTGGTTTGTGGTTAATGCAACTAAAATATCACATATTTCATAGACAAAGTTAATAAAATATTTAATATTATTAATCACATACAAGTTTGTTTATACAAGGTCTACAAATTATAGGACCCTACGAGATTTAGGGCATCAACCCTAACAGATCTAACATATAGCTTAATATATATTATATAATAAAGTGGTTATCATATATATATATTAAAGTTTATTATTAAATTTTTTTGTTAATTTTAATATATTTTTTTTAAATCTAATTTTGTGAGGAGTTGTAACTCCCTCCCTACCTTTTCCTCTCCCAGACATGAAAGTGGGAAAGGCCCTCCTCATTCTCTGTAGTTGACGTGAAAAGTGTTTTCACAGATTCTCTAAATATAGAAAAACTCTTTGAAAAATTCATCATTCCTTCCCCTCATCTCTCAATTTTCCATTCCCTCACAAAATCCAAAAAAGTCAACGGACACACCTCCTAGGTTCTCTGTCTGAGAATACTAAGGATTCTCAGTGGTGGTGCCCATTTGGCCTTTCGAATCTATTCGTGTTTTTCACAGAGAAGAGGAAATGTGAAGATTTGGATTCTTCAAGGGTAAGTCTTTTCTTTCCCTTTTTTCTCTTCTAATTTCTCAAACATGCTGTATTTTTTTTTATATTTTAAATGCATGATCTGTTTCTGTATATTGTAAAATTAGTATTTTGTAATTTTTTGTGAAATGGGACGATTTGCTTCCACTGCGAACCCTTCAAAGGGATCCTTCAGACTCAATTACATGATATTAAATGCCCAAACATCAAGCAGTTACAACTTTAAATACCTTTAAAGTAGTAAAATCTAAGACAATTTTAAAACCACCAATATGCAAAAACCCATATATTCATAATGCATCTTGCACCCACCAAAACTCTGAATTAAAGTTGCAAAAACGAAATTTAGAGATTCAACCTGGCTCTGATACTAATTGAAGGGATTGGAATTCCTTACAGCGGAAGTAATTGAATGGATTGGTCTCTAAACTTCATTTTACAAAACAGAAAAATACAGAGAGACGGAAACGATAAACAATATTAACTTAAGCATGCTATCTACTGTGTTAATAAAACATAGAAGAAAGATATAAAGGGAACCACATACCCTTGAAGACCAATTCTTCTGTTCTTCTCTAATTCACATCGTCTTCTCCCGATCTCCCGAACACTACAACTAGACACCACTACAGGGTATTTCTCGTTATTCTTAAAGACATCATGCAGAGGTGCGAGCTTGCACTTAAACCGGCATGAGGGAAGAAGAAGAGAATTGAGAGAAATTTTATTCTATGTAAAAATTCATATGCATTGTTGAGTTTTATGTCCTAAAACTCGTGGTTTGTAAACAATAGAACTTATTCTGAAAATTCAATAAGTTGTTATTGAATATTTTGTTTTTTAGAAATCCAATAAACTTAAGTCCCTTGACTATTATATGAGTACTTGAACTTTATGTGGAGACATACAAGTTGATCAGGTTCGAGTAAATAGTCAAAATGATTTATAGTATATGAATAAGGTTGGGTGTCTTATTCTGGTAATATTATTGGATGTGGCCTACTCTGTAGTTGTTACAAAGAGTCGTAAAGTGCTACATACAAAGTGATCCTAATTCGTGCATGTCATGACATGGAGTGAGGGCATCTTGTGGAAATGAGTTTTGTGCAAAATCTGACCATGAAACTAATCACTCTTATTTTATAATGTTGTTTACTGTTTAAGAATGACTATTTCAAAGTGATGACCTAGGTAACTTGTCCTTAATCCTGAGCTAACTATGAACTCATGTTTGTTCGAGATTATCCTTTGATCTGAAAACGGTGAGAGTAGACCAACTGTCTCTGCTCAATAATCTTCCTATTTTGTGGATAAGATCGAATGAATAGCTGGGGATATAGGGTGCAAGACAGAATTCACTCCTAACCGATTAGGGTTAGTAGAGAGGTTGTTCCCTTCATGTGCCGATTTTGGGTCTTGAACAAGAGACCTCACCCTCTCATTGGCCTGTGAGGGATTCGATTTGTTGATTGGATCATCAATTGTTCATTAAGGGATCATTAGGACTAGGAACAAGAGGTAATTTTGGGGGTAAAACAGAGATTCGACCCAACTGTTATTACGAACAACCTATGAAGGGTTAACTTACTAATCATGATTATATCGAGTAGACATAATATATCTATAGTAAGAGAAGTTCAACTATGGCTTTAGTGGAATCACCCAAAAGTTAACCATAAGGGTTAAATCAGTCTAATGAGTCGATTAATCTCGGATCGTTGGAGCCCTTGATCTGTAGGTCCGCGAGGTCCCCCTACTAGCTCGTAAATGGATTGACTCTAGGGTAGCGTGATAAGTTAATTTGAAGTGTTCAAATTAGAATTAAAAAAATTTGAAAGATTAATATTTAAATATGATTTAAATATTAGAAGATGAAATTGTGTAAAAATTAATTTAATATTTGATATTAAATTAATTATAATTATTTAAATTGTTTAAATAATTATTTATTAATTTTATTAAGAAAATTAATTTATGAAATTAATTTTATAAAATTAATAATATATTCAATTTTATTAAAAGAATTGATTTATGAAATCAATATTTGATAAATTGAAAAAGAAAGAAAAAACACAAAAATGGAAATTAAGTATTTTCCATTGTCTTCATCAAGTAGCTCACTAACAACTCACTTCTTAAGCTTCATTAACTCCAAGCATGAGCTGCATCTCATGCAGCTAATCTCTTTGCCTGAATGTCTGCAACATATTGAAGAGAATTAGAGTGTTTTGAAGTAATGCAACCGATCAATTTTTTTTGAAAAATTCGTAAA
Organism: Benincasa hispida; assembly: GCF_027475165.1. Taxonomy (NCBI): domain Eukaryota; kingdom Viridiplantae; phylum Streptophyta; class Magnoliopsida; order Cucurbitales; family Cucurbitaceae; genus Benincasa; species Benincasa hispida. The sequence goes on from NC_143486.1 coordinate 69,323,272, forward strand.
AAGAAGGGTGTTCTTCATTTGGGTTGCTACAATGAGTTTATCTCCAAATTTCTTCAATTCAGGCTTATTTTAAGTCCCACTACTCAATCTAGAGCACCAAGAGGATAGTAGGGAAGATCTTGGGGTGGTCTACAACAAAATTAGAGAAGATTTGCAGCTGGATTCAAGTTTAGAGGAAGTTCTTCAAAGGTATGTCTTGAAACCCATTTATTTCTGCTGTAGCATGCTTTCATTTCTGCCAAAATTAATGAATTAGAGTGCTTCTGATCTTGGTCACTTCTGCTGTGCATTGGTACATTCCAACATGCATAACACAAAGAGCCAGAGAAACCAGAGAGAGAACGAAAGAGAACAATTCTCTCCCTTTCACCCAGTTTGTTACGTGAGATCTTGAGAAAGAAAAAAGGGTGAGGGTGTTACAACTCCTTCCCCTTTAATTTTATTAAATTCAAATTAAAAAATTTGAAATTATTATATATACGTATTAACCATTTAATATATAGACAAACTATATGTTATGTCACATATAACATATATAACCTATAGATAATGTTATATCACTTATAACATAAACCATAGTTTATTATTCTCTCAAATAACTTAAGGTATTAATATGAATTACATTCATATTAATTTTAATCAATAGTTTTTATATGATCACATTCATATAAATAATAATGGAATCATATTCAAATTATAATACTTCTCAGTAAAATATATAAATTTAATATTAATCATATTCATATTAATTTTTATATATAGTTCCTATATGAATCATATTCATATAAATAATATTTGAATTATATTCAAACATTTATTTCTCTCATAAAACTATATAAATTTAATATGAATCAACATATATTATATTATATATAAACTATGAACTATATAAACTATATAAATTTATTTCTCTCATAAATATGTATCAATATATATTATATTATATAATATATCAATATATATTATTTAACTCAGTTTTATACAATTAGTTCCCTTTAATTAATTTAAACAATTCAAATCACATCAAAGTTAATTTGATTCCCATCAGTCCTCATTAAGCTAACGAGGGGATCTTATAACCTATAGATTAATTTAGATTAATTTATTAAACTCTTTTAATCAAATTAATCAACATTCATTAACTGTCGGTCACTCCATTAAAGACCGACAATGGAACTTTTCGCACTATAGATATATTTGTGTCCATTGGATATAACCAATCAACAGTGCATTACCCCTTCACAAATTGCTCGTAAGTGCAGCTAGGTCAAATTATCGTTTTACTCTTGTAGTTACATCTAACTTCTTAAGTACTACTGATCCCTCTAATGAACAATTAATCATAGTTCAACTATGACCGAACCCCTCCCGGGCCAGGAGAGAGTGAGACGCCTCATTGTTCAAGCCCCAGATTCAACCTTTAAGGGAGCCATTTATCTTCTTACCCTAATTATAGGGAAGGAGTGAATTTCTTCTTCTGTAGTTGTGTTCTCAACTCCCCAATCAAACGAATCTCTAAAATGATAGGCTCATTTGATTCGGCGAATCTGGCCACTCTCACTCATACAAATGAAAGGATCGCTCTCATAGGCAGGAGTTCACAACTCACTCAGGATTAAGATTAAGTCACTTATGGTCATCCTGGTGAATGTAAGTCTCTTCTAGAAACGATATTATAAAGAGAGACTTAACATTTCATGGTCTGGACTTTATACAAACTTTTTTGTATAAGATACCCTCGCTCACATGTCTCCATAAGAATGATTAGGATATGATCATTTGTAATACTTTACAACAATTGTAGCAACTACAGAGTGGGTCGTATCAGTAGTGTTCCCAAGATAAGACAGTCGACCTTATCCATATACTATAGACCATTTAGGTTATCACTTAAACACGATCCACTTGTATGTTTCCACATACATATTTAAGTTACATTAGATAATCTTGGATCTTAGGTTAATGGATTATTGCACAAGTAATATAAATTTAATTAACTATTGATTTAACTAACATAAAACTACGAGGCTTTAGGGCATACACCCCAATAATATCCCACTTGCACTAAATTCGGGGAAATATGAGTCGGTGAGACATGTATTCTAGGACATATACTACCCTACATGCTCTTCCACTTGCCCTAGTACACTAGAGACATACACCTCAATAGTCTTTGCTAGTTATGGTCATTGTCGGAGTTTGGTTTCGGAGCACTATAACAACATAGACATTCAATGACACATGAACAGTAACAAATTTAGAGAAGATAGAGAAAAAACAGTCATAAAATTGAATTCATACATTTTTGCAAGAAAAATAGAGTTTTTTTTTTTTTTAAAATTTTCGTGTCATGAATTTATGACTGTAAATAACATTCAATAAATGTAAGATAATGAAAAAGGTGCGATTTTGGTAGGAAAAGACACAAGATTTCAATTTTTTCCCCATTATGACAATTTTTTCGTGTCACCAATTTGTGATTAGAATTAACTCTCACTAAAGAGTGACAATTTTTTAGAGTCATTAAATGGGAAAAAAAAAAGCTTTTGACGGGAAAAATGTGAGATTTTGGATTTTTAGACTTCTATGACTGTGTTTTAGTGTCATCTATATATGATTTGAATTGATTATCATTAAAGAGCAATGGACAGAAAAACCTAGTTATGGTGATAGGTTAGGATAATTTGAATAATATTAAAAAAGCTTAATAAATTTTAGTTTTAATACTAAATTTGTGTAATTTAATTATATGAACCAAATAGACTTAGGCTTACACCTTACTTGGGATCAAACTTGTAAAAATAAAAAGAGATTTATTAGAAATTTTAGTCATGAGTATCTGTTCTTAAATTTTAATTATTCATTTTTTTTTGTAAGAATTATTTTTCTTATAGTTTTATCAAATACTTTAGATTAAACAAAATTAGTTTAAATTCTAATTAGTAATGTAAAATTTTAAATAAATATACTTTAATAAATTATAAATTGATTATCAATATGAAAATAATTAAAATAAAAGGTTTTAGTTTAGATTTGTTCTAGCTTTTAAAATAATGGTCAGCAACTATGATTTTAGATAAAACAGTTGTGAAAGAAAGTAACGTAGTAATCGGTAAATTTTAACTTTAAATTAGAAAAAAAATAATTATTGTGATTGATAAATCAATACTAAGTTGATGTAATTTAATTTTATGAACCACTCACGACAAAAAATGAGTGACGATTAAGATTTTATTTAAATCACTCTTAATCGTACCAAAATCAGCCTTGCCAATTTATGACTATAATTAACATCCATTAGATATAAATAATTAATTCATGTATTTTTTTTATTTAATAAACAAAATAAAACAAAATTAGAAAGCGTTAAATCTCCTTTTTATACTTTATTCAAAATTCGAGTGTAGTAATTTCCGTAAATTGGAGTTTACATTGACAACGTTCATTAGGTAATGGCTTACTTTTGGACTCGAATAAAATGCTTATGACTAGTTTCTAATCTTTTGATTTTACTTGTAACGGTTTTAGACTAATTCGGAGTGTTCAAATTGGTGTTTTAAGGAACTTTTTGGATTAATTTAGCAAAACTTTAGGTAAATGGATTCTACATGATGTGTATACGTATTTAACATCTACGTTCTATTTAAGCCATAATTAATAATATTAATTATGACTTAAGCAATTGATATTCTGACACTTAGCATGTGTGGTCTACCCTTTAGAAACTGTTGATGATTGACTAAATGACATTAGCTTAGTCTTGACTTAGATGTTGTTTGATCGATTTTGGAGATTTAATTTTGGGATTATTATAGATTCAATCCCTTTTCAAAACGTATTTTCATAAATGTTCAAACTTTTTTATATTTTTGTATATAAGCTTTAATGGATTTTTTGACTAAAATATCCTTGAGTGTGATAGATGGTTAGAGAGAGAATGTGGCATTGGAATTTTTTTTCATATTTGCGAAGCACCCTAGGAGAGAGAAAGTAGGTTTATTTGTTGAGATTTTATTCATTTTGTTTAATTGGAGAGAGAAAATATATTTAATAAAATTTTATTTTCTATTTACGTTGGTTTCATGTATCAATTTAATGGTTTATCTAGCGGATTCATAGTTACTTTAAATATACCTTAGAATATTTTGTTAAGTATTTGAAAATATCTCAACCAAGATATGAAATATACCACTGTATATAAATTAGAGTTTGACTCAATGCTTGACATAAATCACAATATAAACTAATATATAAAATTTATCACGATATATAAACCATGTATTGGTTTAATATTAAAAAAAATCACAATATATATCATATATTTCATTTACATCACAGTATATATATCATATATACCATTTAGGTAGTAAAAAATCTCAACAAATCAAAATGTGTATATATTACAATACATGAAGTCTAAATAATAATAATAAAAAAAAACTCTCATTTATATCTGTTCGCACGAGGCTTCCGGAGAAACGTGTTTTGTAGAATTGAACTTGAGTTGGTGTTGATGTTGAGGTTATTTTGATGCGATGTGGTTTGATCACTGGTACTTGATCCTCTGATTCTCTCTCAGTTGGGTGAATGTGCTTGACTTGAAGAAGAAAAACATTGAACGTTCTTGAAGTAGAAGTCTTGGAAGGTCTTGGGAGTCTATGAATTCTCTGGGTTCTTTGAATATAGAATTGCTGACCCTTGCAAATGAGAGGAGGTTCTCTATTTATAGAGAACCCTGATGGGCTTCATGGGCTTAGGCTTGACCTTGATTGACCCATGGGCCTGAACTTTGGGCCTAATTTAATTGGACTTGGGCCTAGCTCTTGGGCTTAATTAATTGGAATTGAGTCTGGTCTTTAGGTCCCATTAACTGAACTTAGGCCTATTTTGGCGTTTTAGGCCCACATTAAGCCCATATTTGGGCGTAACTGGGCTAACGCCCAAATTATAACGTCAAATTGGTCGAAATTAATTTTACTCAATCGACGTCTGTGAATGACATAGCGGTCCGTGGTTGGTCCAAAATTTCTCCTCCAAAAAATGCCCTTTTTCGAGATTTATGCACGTCTATACGGTGGGTGGATCTCGAAAAAGATAACTCGAAATCAAAGTGTGATATTGACTCCTTTAATTTGATAAATCATTTGGATCAAAATATGAGATTTTAGCTCAAAATTTTGATTTGAAATTTGTTTCTTGACGCACTTAGGCCAAGTAAACAAAAGATGAACTTTAATTCTTGGCTTTCTTGTTTGAGAGTAAGCTTTTATTTGAGCTAAAATAGAATTTTTGCTCCACTTTAATTGCATATTGAATTATTGATTAGTATCTCAAATTTTACCAATCTTTTTTTTTTAGAATATATTCAATTTGAAGTAAAATTCGACTTTGTCTTTCTCTTTACTTCTATTTTGATTTGATGAACTTTGGAGTGTGCCCACATTTTGATTTGAGGCAACACTTAAATTATGTCGAAGTTTTGAAATTGGGGTATAATTGAATCTCAAATGAACTTTGGATTGAGATAAAAATTTGGAATATGCCAAAATTTTATGATTTGAGGTGAAATTAAGGTCCAAAATTTGGTTTGGATAAGAATAGACCAATGACTCCAAATTTTAGTGTAATTCCAATATTAATCTAATTTCATATAAAGTTTGGATAACTTTGGATTTTGCCTGAAATTTAGACTTAAGATTCCATACTTTTTTTAGTTGAATATAGTGGGATTTTGTTTCAAGATAAAGTTCTTATACTACAGAGATCTTGAATTTGGATTCAATTGATTTTTGAACTGAACAACAATCCCCCTTTGACATGAATTTGGGCTGACAATCCATTGGATTTTCTTTTCATCTCAACTAATTTTAGCTAAAAATCAGAATTCCAAACCAAAAATCAGATTCTCTCATAATCTGTTGAAATTTTATAAGATTGTGTTATCTAAACTGAATTCAACAAACTATGAGAGAATCTCGTCAAAATCTAGTTATATATATTGGGCAACACACATCATTTTCATCATCTCAGTATTCAACTCTCTTTCATCTCACCTTTTTGCGCCCCCCTCTCCCCCTCCTTTTTTTTTGCCATCTTCTTTGATTTTCATAACTCCCCAGCCTTCTAATGGCATCATTTGATAAGGAATAATAGAGTTGAATCTTGCATTTGAGCTTTTGGATCGATAGTCTAAAAGTAATCTTCTTTGTATTATCACTCTTGCTGTTTCTGCATGCAAAGAAGCAGTTTCCATAGTCGCTGGCATGTATATAGTCATCATGGACTGTGTATTGCGATATCTTCGCTACTTCAATGAGCGGCATCCAGCGGGGATGGCCAATCCTTGTTTATAATTCCTTAATCCTTTTCATTTTTAGATCGCTGAAACGAGTGGGGATAACCAATTAATGTCGCCACCTACATCATCGCTATCGTATTGTAGAGGTCGTCGGAAGGGGTGATGTTGTTGTCCTCCTCTTTTTTGGTCGTCGATGTTGCTGCGATCTTTGAACGCTTCCTTCATTGCCACATTTGGAAGTAGGTCGTCTGCCGCCACTCACCTCTATGTTTGATGGGTGGTTGTCGACAAAGAGAATGGGTAGAGATTGAGGGCTGAAAGAAACTTTGGGGGGGTGCAAGCGAGAAAGAGAGAGAGAGGAAAATTAGGGTTTTTTTTCCCTTTTTTTCCTCTGTTTTTTTTTTCATTTTTTTCCTTCAAGATCTCCCTTTCTTTTCTTTCTTTCTTCTTTTTTTAACTATCTTATTTATTTATTGTTTTCTTTCTTTCCATTTTTCTTTCCAGCCTTTTTTTTCCATTTTTTTTTAACTATCTTATTTCCCCCTTTTTTTCTTGTTTTCTTTCTTTCCATTTTTCTTCCAGCTTTTTTTTAATCTTTTACTATTTATTTATTTTACTAACTTGTCCCTCTGCTTTTTTTGTAGGAGTTGAAGCGCAACTCAATGGAGCACAACCATTATTTTAATCTCGCTGGCTCATCAGTAATCTTGAAGGGTGGGTTTCTCCTCCCATAAAAATTTTTTTGTTGTAGAAATGCCCGATCGCATGACCGACTCTTTGGTGCACATAAGGATGACCCTGACATGGTCTGTCTATTGTATATCTGTTCTGTTTGTGCATCCTAATCGTCATGGGGCCGAAAGGCTGGTCTCCTTGTAGTGTTGTTCGTGCATCCTGATCCTCATGGGAGGGGTCCTGCAAAGGCTTACAACTCTTCCATTCGATCACCCTAGGGAGGATCCTCGAAAATTCTGCCTTGTAGCACCATTCGTGCATCCTGGTTATCATGGGAGGGGCCCCACAAAGGCTTACAACTCTCCCATTCGATCACCCTAAGGAAAGCCCTGGAAAGGCCTACCTTGTCTCGCCTGCTCGTGCCTCCTGATCTTCATGGGAGGGGCACCGCAAAGGTTTACAACTCTCCTATTCAATCTTAGAAGGGTCTACTATGGTTCCCCCAGTCCCCCTTTTTTAGCAAATTGTCACGGAGGATAGGTTTTTTTTTCTTTATATCTCTGAACCCTATGGTTGAAGCTCATCCCCCTGTAATAATTTTTTTTTTTTTTGCAGAACAATGGTTCACTCCACCAAGCACGTTTTATCTGATGATAGGCACTTCGTGATTCTTAAAGATTGGAGTCAGCCCATGAAGGAAGGACTCAGCCTTCCTGTGGCCAAATCATTAGCCAGTCCTTTCGTTCATCATTGGCCAAGCCTAGATGACAACACGATCCTTTCCAAATTATTGATGGAAGTGCCCTTGACCCGAGGAGAGCGTGCATGGATCCTGCGATCTTCTATTCATGAGGAGACCCCTAATCCAAATCGAGTGCTAACTCTCGAACGTCACATAATTGAGGGTTCAGGTTTTGAATAACCAACCAATTATGGGCCTAATTACTGGATTAATTGTGATTTTGGATTTTAGATACAAAGTTTTGAGGCATTTTAAAGTCTTTTGGGTGCTACCGACAATATTATGAGTTCCATCAATTTTGGTAAGTTTTGGGTGAGTAGTTGGTTTGGTTCCCTTTTTGATTAAGGGTAATCGTTGAAAATTTAGTTATTATACTTTGGTTTTGATTTAGGTTCAGTTTAGACAAATAAATAGAACTTTGGAACTGGCCTCGAACCAAGCCGCGACTTCGGTAAGGTAAATTTATGGTCATTTGATTTAATTTGGTTAATTGGATTTAGACCCCAAAGATGAGTTTAAAACTTTGGATTTATTATTTTTGGACTAGGGGTGCTAAATTAATATTTGTAATGTATGTTATAGGGTGGATTCAAAGTCTTCCAAGAGTTGTAAGAAGGTTAATTACTTGGGTTAATTTGGGACCAAATTTGAGGTAAGTAATCTTACTACTGGAACTGCCCACGGGCCAGACTTTAGTTGTATGCTAGCATGTTAAGCGTATGTTATGGTAAATGTTAGCATATTGATTGACAGTATGACTTGAATCAAAGTATGTTCTGGCACGAATTCTGATTTGTTTACATACACACCTAAGTACTTGATCGTTAGTATGTGATAGTATGTGTTTTCATATGTCGATGTCTGATCTATTGGTGTTGAGACATACTTGCATGTTATGGATTTATGATGTAAGTTATACATGGATGATGTATAATATGTTATTAAGAAATATTTGTATGTGATGAAGCCATGGTATCAAGAATTTTTATGTATGTTTTAGAACTGTACAATGTTGAATCTTAGTACGTTAAGACTGTGTGAATATCCTCATTGATTAGTTAGATGCTCACTAGTTTGTGTTTCCTTCGGGATTCACCACTGTTTCCTTCGGGATTCACCAGTTTTGTGTTTTCTTCGGGATTCACTAGTTTGTAGTTTTGTGTTTCCTTCGGGATTCACCAGTTTTGTGTTTCCTTCGGGATTCACCAGTTTGTGTTTCCTTCAGGATTCACCAGTTTGTGTTTCCTTTGGGATTCACCAGTTTTGTGTTTCCTTCGAGATTCACCAGTTTTGTGGGCATACTTAACTACAATAGGATAGGACTCGGTCTCTTGGTTGTTCCATATGTTTATGTGCCATATGTGGGAATCTAGAGGACATAGATGCCTAGCCTGACCCCAGTGGTGGGGTTACTTACTGAGTATTTCATACTCATTCTTTCTTATGTTGATGTTTCAGGTAAGGGTAGAGATGCACCAGTGATGGCGCAGCGGAATTCATGATTGAGCCACTGGGACTAGTTTTTACGCTTCCACATCATGAGATTTAGAGTTATTTTCATGTTTCCCTTAATGTTTAGTTTTGATGTTTGAAACTTATTATTAAGAATTGTTTTTCATAAGTGTTTATTAACCTTTATGATTTATGGGTACCCTATTATTGTTTTTAACAATTGCATTTAATAAATATCTTTTGAACTTCTCTTGTTTTAATTAGCATTTATTTCAAATAACTGAGCATCGTTTTAAATTATTTGCATGCATTTATTTTAGTAACGGCCTTACCTAGATCCTAGGGGTCGGGTCGTTACAAACCCACACCCTTAAGTAAGTGAGATTAGGTGCATAGTCTTTCCAGAGTTTGTAACGTTTCTTATTTAGTTTTTTGTGAGGTACTCTGTTAAGAATAAAATAGGCAGAAAGCACAACTTCTCCCCTCCCCTTCCCCACATATTATCAAACAATATAGAACTTAAGAACACAACATTCATAATCTCCTTAAGAGTTCTATATTTACCTTATTCTATACCATTTTGCTGTGGTGAATAAGGTGTAGTAAATTCATGAATAATGCCATTTGATTCACAAAATTATGTAAGAGTATTATCACTGTATTTACCACCTCCATCCGATCTTAACCTTTTAATCTTCTTATCTAATTGATTCTCTACTTTTGCTTTATATTTCAAAAACATACTACCAATTTCATCTTTTGTTTTTAAAAGATAGATTTTAGTATGTCTAGAAAAATCATCAACAAAAGAAATGTAGTAATTTTTGCCACCTCTACTTGTGGTGTTTTTGAAATCAAATAAATCAGAGTGTAACAATTCTAGTAATTCTGTACTTCTAGATGTGACAGGTTTAAAAGGTTTGTTGATGAACTTTGTTTCAACACAAATAGGACATTTACTAGTTTCATGTATTTCAGATGCATTAATGAATTTTAAATCCTTAAGTTTCTTAACCAATGCAATATTAACATGACTTAGTCTACCATGCCACATATCAAGAGACTTAACTATGTAAGCAGAATTATAGGCACTTGCATTTATCATATTTACAATAGGGACAATATTCAATACAAAAAGACCATCAGCAAGATATCCCTTACCAAAAAAGTCTCCATTTTTTGGTGAGGACAACTTTGTCAGCTTCTAGGATAATCTTAAGCCTAGCCCCATCAAACTGCCAGATATTAGGTTCCTACGTAAGGAAGGTACAAACAATACATTACTTAAGGATAAAGTTTTTAGAGAGGTTAATTTTAAAAGAACCTTTCCTTTCCCGAGTACTTCTACTGTGGCAGAGTTACCCATAAACACACACTTTCCATCAGTAGTGTCCTCGTAGTCATGGAAGAGCTCTTGGTTTAAGCAAAAATTTTCTCGAAGCTCAGGCGTTAAGTATCTAGTTAATTTTGTTTTCCACCAGGTTTGCTTCCACAATAGCAGTGATTACATCATCTTGTTCAACAAGATTAACTTGTGGTGTGGGATGCTAATTTGGCCCTCCTTTTCATTGATTGCATTGGTAGGATTTATGCCTAAGTTTTCCGCAGACATAACAAATCAATTTTTCTTTTCAATTTTCCCACCAACAGTTTTGTAATGTTCAGTCCTTTGAGATGAATTATTCTTTCCAGACTGCTTCTTATAATTTTTGAACCTGTCTGTGTTAATAGGAGAATATTCAATCAATTAGCATTAATTGAATTCAGATTTCCAGAAATTAGCTTATTTTTTAACCTGTTGGCTTCTTCCGTGTGCATGTGCCTGATTAGCTCCTAGAGTGTCAGATTCTTCTTTTTGTGTTTCGGATGATTTCAATAGTCGCTCAAGGATGGGGGAAATTTTTGAACAAGCACATTTGCATGGAGAATCTCACACATTTTCATGCCATCGGTCAGAATGTTGGCCACCAAATTTTCATATTCATGAATCTGCTCAACTACCGGTTTCTCATCTATCATCTAAAATTGTATCCATTTATCAACGACGTACTTCTTGCGGCCAACATCATCTTCTCCATATCGGGACTCCATCGTACTCCAAATTACCTTTGCTAACTTTTGGACCACAAACAAATCGCACACCGAATCTATCATATGATTCAGTAGATGACCACAAACTGTTTTGTTGTCTTTCTCGTACTTATCAGGAACAATCATGGAGGATTGCTTTGGTTGATCAGAAACATCAAAGGGTTCTTTGGAGGATTATGGGTTAGAGACAGTGTTCACCTTCTTGGTATCAGCAAACATTTATGTGGTGAGGATATAATTAATCTCTAACTGCTCGAAGAAGATCAATAGTTTCTTAGACCAACAGCGATAGTTCTCTCCGTCTAATGGTTTGAGCTTGGACAAATCGAGGAGAACCTAACCATTCTTGATTAACATCTAGTTAATTGCTTTCAGATTGTTAGAACAATGAATAAATGTCGTGAAGGGTAACTACGCTATGGAGAAACCACTGCCCTGAAAGCAATTACAACGCGACCTTAGTGCTAATTGTTGTGTCGGTTGCTCCCCAAGATTAACGCAGCCTCCAAATTCAAGCATGCACTCATTAGAAAATTGACTAGAATTGAAAGAGAAGGTTGCTCAGAACAAAAGAACAATTAAAGAAAAATAGAATAGGGAAGTAAGAACTTTCATGGATGTCCCTTCTCTCAGTTCTGATATTTTCTAAAGAGCAGAGGAGAAGAGGAATCAACGGGGCAAATGAATGGTCATAAACAGGCAGATGAATGTTGATACAACATTCATAAATGGGCAAATGAACTGTCAACGAAACGTTCATAAACGGTATGTAAAATATTTGATATTTTTAATAAATTGGGTCTTTTAAAAAAATAATTAAACGAATAAGTAAAAAAAATTTAGTTCTTTTTCGGGAAAATGCGATTACCCAAACCCGTCCATCTGTCCGTCGACGGCGTGCGCGTATGGTGAAAGGGTTATACTTCCACCATCAACACATTTTGGACTCACATCTAGAATGTCTTGGTATTTATACCCTCTAGGCAATGCTAAATTTTCTCATGTGAGACAAAGCTCTTCCTTTCCTCTAAGTCAATTTCTATTTTTATCTTTAAACCTAGTTTCTTGATCTTTAGCCTATTCGACAAGTTCGATTTTACCTATAACACACACTTGAGTTCAAATGTGTAGCTTACTATTTAATACCCAATAGATATGAGTTTAAAATTTCTATATGCTCCTAATAATCACTTGATACATATTTAAAGGGTATGTTTTTTTTCTTATATATCCTACAAAAATATCCCTCGTATTATGACCACTTGTTGAATGACTTTTTTTTAATATAACAATTGTAGGGTGGGTGATCAAATCTCCGACCTCTAGGAAGGAAGGTCATATCAATGTTAATTGTTAAATAACTTTTTGAATGAAGAGTCTTGGAGGAGAATGTTGGGATTGATGTCCTAAATCTCTTATATTCTCGTAGTTTGTAAACATTGTATAAACAAATTGTTATTAATAAAATAATTATTATTCTATTAGCATACACTCAATCTAATAAACTAACATCCTAGGTTATTTTATGTAACTTAAACAAGTATGTAGAGACATACAGGTGGATCTTGTTTAAATAATAATCTAAACGGTCTGTAGTAGATGGATAAGGTTGGGTACCTTATTCTGGTGACACTACGGATACGACCTGCTTTGTAGATATTACAAGTGTTGTTAAGTGCTAGAAATGATTTGATCCTGATCATTCATATGGAGACATTTGAGTGAGGGTATCTTATACAAAGAGTTTGTATAAGACCGGACCACGAAATGGTTAGTCTCATTATATAACACCGTTAATATAGAGACTTACGTTTCACTAGGATGACCATAGGTGACATAACCTGAATCCTGAATGAGCTGTGAACTCCTGCTCATGAAGACGGTCCTTTGATTTGTAAAAGTGAGAGTGGTCAGATTACTAACTCAATAAGCCTACCATCTTGGGGTTTTTCTGATCGGAGAGCTGGAAACACAACTACACAAGACGAAATTCATTCCTTCCCTGATATTGGGGTAAGTAGATAAGTTGCTCCCTTAAGGGTTGATTCTGGGGCTTGAACAATGTGGCCACACTTCTCCTGGCCTGAGAGGGACTCAGTCATAGTTGGACTATGGCTTATTGTTCATTAAAGAAATCAGTCGTACTTAAAGAGTTAGATGTAACTATAGGGGAAAAACGATAATTTTGGCTCAACTGTACTTCAAGCAATTTGTGAGGGTTATCGCACTGTTGATTGGTCATATCCAATGGACACAGAAATATATTTATAGTGCGAAGAGTGCAGCTGTCGGTCTTTAGTGGAGTGACCGATAGTTAATAGAAGTGGGGTAATTTAATTAAAAAGTTTGGTTAATTATCTAAGCACCATTGGAGCTTCAATCTATGGGTCCGTAAAATCCCTTTTATAGCTCAACAGGGATTTAATTGAGAATTAATTTTGGATTAATTTAAAATGTTCAAATTAGTTGAGGAAATTAATTATATATATTATAATTAATTTAATTAATTTAATTATATATGTGATATAATTAATATAATATATTTGATACATAATAGTATAAAATATTTTGAGAGAAATTTGAATATGATTCAAATACTAATTATATGAATGAGATTCATATAATTAAATTTAATATAAATATGATTTATATTAAATACCATAATTAGTTTAGAGGAATTAAATTTTGAATATGATTCCAATATTACTTATATGGATGAGATTCATATAATTGATTTTAGTATAAATATTTGAGAGAAAATAAAATTATAGGTTATATTCTATTTGATACAATATAAAAAGTATAGGTTATGTATATGTATATTATTATTAATAATAATTTAATTTGATTAATAATAAGGTTATATTATTATTACCTCTCCTTACTTTTCAGTAAAGATTGGTATGTCTACAACTCATTGAGGAGAGTTGTAAGGTTATATTTCACTTTGTTAAGAATCACATTGCTAACAAAGTGCAGGAAGCTCTTCGGCAAAGAATGCAAGATTATGCTAACCTAGTTGCCTTCATCGATGGTAGACCCATTCAACTTCGCCACATTGAAGTGGACCATCATGTTTAGCACATGTTCACGAACAAAGGTGCCTTATTGCATTTTGGAGTTGAATATGTATTTAAGAGCCTCATGCATGAGCTGTTCAGACGATTGTCCAAACATCCCTTGCAGGGACTCCATGATCTCACGGGCTGAGACCATAGGCTCATGCTTCTTGGCCAAGACGTCAGAAAGACTTGCCAAGATATAGGCTCGGGCCTTCTCATTCGCCCTTGTCCATCGGTCGTATGCCTCCCGAATATTTCGCGCAACATTTGGAGCTGGAATAGGAGGACAAGCCTCCGTGAGAGCGAACATGAGATCCTCGATGATTAGGATCGTCGTGATCATGTGATTCCATGTTGAAAAATTGTCGCCAGTTAATTTTTCGGCACTTAACAATGATAAGGTGGCATTTGAAAAAGTTGCTGAAAATACGCTTGATTACATTTTGCTAAACCTCTTTTTAACCAATTAGTTTAGCAAAACAGTTTCAAGTACCCTAAGTTATAGACTTCTATTTTGCAATAATGCCCCAGTGAGTCAAGACAAATGCCACCGGTGGGGTGATCAGTTTTTCCTTCACTGGGATGAGACATTCTCAACCATTAGGCAGAACCAACTCTTGGAACTGAACCTAACAGCTACCATTTTTTGGTACAGAATCGTTAACCTTTAACTATTCCGTGTAAGTGTAACCCCTCGTTTTCGGTGCCAGAGTCCCAACCTAATGCGCTTACCATAGGGAAAAGACAGATTAGGACAAGAGACTAAGTTACCTTATCCTCTTACAGGAGATCAAATAATGAAGCGCGCAAAACTGCCATCCTTTAGGGGGACACTCCCAGGATGCCTCGAGGCAATACGCAAAAACTTTATTCAACCTAACAAGGGAGATCGAGGGATATGTTGTCGCACTTCCCGCTCCCACTTACTATGAACATTCTCTCCATCCACCTTGATTTTGACCTACCCAAACACCATCCGTTGGGGGACACACCAAAGGTACCGCGAGGTCGAGGATAGAACTCACAGTGTGGACTTTAGGAGAAAAGTGAAATGTTTAAGTGAAACATCTTATGTCCCAAGTACCTCCCACTAAATGTTCTACCTAGGGATTCATTAACCTAGACAATCTGACTACTAATTTTAGTCTAAGTGGTCTTTTTAAAGTCTACTCATAAATAACATTTGTTTATGAAATATAAACAAGTTCAAGTAGTCACATTTAAACACTTTAATGGACTGTCCTTAACTTGCATGCATGCATCAAATCTATCTAATTCACCTTTCCAGGTAAGTTCCCAGGTAGAGGTGTTACGTTTCTGTCAACTTAAATATCCCAGCCTAGACAGAACCCACCTTAGACAACAGGTCTCTTTTAGATAGATTTGTAACACTTTAACCTTTTATTAGCCAATTTAATCCTATTAAACTGATTAAAAGATTAAAGCCTTAGGGTTGCTAATCATAATAGAACCGTGATCTTAGGTCTATGTGATCAAGTTTTAAACATTTTAAAACGTGAATTAAACCTAAGTGAGCATGCATGTCTTTCTTATTTCTTTTAGTTCTAAATTCTCTTTGACTCTTAAAAAGAAACAACTAAAAAACATTGCGCATAATGAGGCATTTATAACAATTATAAAGTAACCTATGTGTCATGCACCATGCAATGTCCGGTCATTACTATATAACTTTAATATAACATGTAATAACCAAGCAAACATGTTATTATTCACCCTTATACTATAACAATTATAATATAAAGATGATGCATGTCAATGCTTTTTATGCATGCATAAATATAACTCTTATATTATATGATGCATGAGCATGCTCTTACATAATTAAAATCATGCTTCTCTAAATTATAACAATTATAATAAAGAGATGATGCATGATCAATACATAACCTAAGGTGGGATTTACTATATGTGCATACCATATGACATATAAAACATACATAGCATGTATTAAACAAATAGATTAATGGACCGAGATAAGCCTTTAAATCAAAAAAACTGGAATGAAAACCCTATCTATTACATTTTTCATCGAGCAAACTGGTTCACAGGCGAACGGGACTTGAACCGCCAGGAGGTCTTCATCATGTAGCAATCTTCCGCAGGTAGACGATCGTTCAGCGCGCACTAGACGATAGAAACTTTAGCAAAAGATCGTGTAGACAATGAGGAGGCTGCGAAGCCTGATCGTCCAAACAATCATGTAGCGCGACGATAAGTAAACGATTTACCTTGAGTTACAAAATGATCATTTAGTCTGTTACTAAGCGATGAAGCTTGCTGACCTAAACGATCGTCTAGTGTGCTTTAAACGATACGCGAGCGTCTGATCGTCTAACCAATGTGTGCAACTTGTTAAACGATTTACCTTGCGATGCTAAGCGATCGTTTAGTCAGTTACTAAGCGATGAAGCTTGCTGACCTAAATGATCATCTAGTTCGCGCATTAAACGATACTCAACGATCGCGTGCCCGATCGTCAACCCGATATGACCAACTCTTGATCACATACCCCATCGTTCAACCAATGCGTTCAACTGCGATCGCATAGTCCTTTATCTTCATGATGCGATGGATAGCGATCATATAGAACGTCTTCTGCACGATACGATCAACCCTAGATCATCTCCTTCCTCGAAGAGCTGCAACCTTTGCCCAGAACTTTGATGAACGACTCAAGACTTCAAACACTTTGAATACAGACTTGATTACGATTATTTATGCCAAAACACAAGGGCTTTTACAAATAACCACAAATGTAAAAGGAATTAAACAAACCGAGGCATCTCACCCCGAAAACATCCATTAATCCGGCACATCCACAATAGAATTAACACTTAAAACAGCATAGAAATGCATCCACCATGAATGTAAACGTTATTTCGTTGCAATAAATGAAATCGGAGTATCAGAAATCTGTCTCTGATACCAATTGAAGGATCTCATACCAAGAGTTCCATGAGCAGGTTTAGATCGCTTTGATTTCACAGTGACCGAAACACAAACGATATACATTCCATACATACAGTTATGCATATTAAACTCATTATCGGCATGCTCAGAATACAAAAAATTAATAAGGAAAAAGGTTCATACCAAATAAAGACTGTCTTCGTATGTCTGAACCCTCAGCAACGGAAAACCTCCTACCGATCTACTAGCACCTAGCGAGTATGTTGACTGCAACAGCACGATCTGAACGTACACGAACAATGTCATGGAGATGACACCACCACAAGAGAAACCCGAGTATCCTCGACGTCAAAAACCTAAGTGGGCTCTGGTGAGTTTGGTAGAGGACGGAGGAAAAGACGTCGTGTAGACGATAAGCAAGTGGGAGATGAACTCTGTTATCGTATAACAGAAATGCTTATCGTATAGTAGAGCTACATGATCGTTTAGGAAAAACTGAACGATCGTTTAGAGAACGTGTGAAGTAGATGATCGTTTAGACGAACGAGCTTCTATCATATAGGATCTCGCAATCGTTTTTTCACGGATTCTTTTGGGCGCGGGCTCCGAATGCACGAATAATTGATAAAATGAAAACTATTTTCATTGCTTTAACCTGCCAGTTACTATAACTTTCACAACCCCACTTCCCACGTCCGAACGTGGATCAATCGATTAATTATCAAATAATTAATCAATTAATTTAATTAATAAATATAATCATATTATATTTATATCCTATACTTTGATATCATATATCCACTATAGTATTTTCTCCTCTACTTGATATAAATCATATTTATATTTAATTTCTTCCAAAATAATGTATCTCATATATTTAGCCAATTATATCATATATAATTAACTAGTCCAATTATATCATATATAATTGAACTTCTTCTTGTCAATTTGAACATTTCAAATTAACTCAAACACTGGTTCTCAACTTTATCCAAGCTACCCAGGTGACCTAATGGACCTGTGGCTTGAAGCTCGAACGGTACGTGAATAGCTGATTAAACTCTTTAGCCACGAGATCCACCATCCGTTAATTGTCAGTGATTCCACTAAAGACCAACAGCTGAACTCTTCTTACCGCAGATATATTTCTGTGTCCATCGGATATAATCAATCATGAGTACGATGAGCCTTCACAGATGCTCGTAAGTACAGTTGGGCCAATTTACCATTTTGCCCCTGTAGTTACATCTCACTTCTTAAGTACCACTGATTCCTCTAATGAACAATACAACATAGTCCAACTATGTGTGAACACCATTGGGGCCAAGAGAAGGTTTGTGGCACCACATCGTTCAAGCCCCGGAATCAGCCCTTAAGGGAGCCATCTATCTACTTACCCCTGCCTCAGGGAAGAAGTGAATTCCATCTTGTGTAGCTGAATTCCCAGCTCCAAAATCAGACGAATCCCCAAAATGGTATGTCTATGATTCCACTCACGTTTCTCCATGTATGTTCACACCGTGAGACTCATACTTGGCCTCGAGATGCCCAGGATGCATCCCCCTTCGAATGGTGTTTGCATGAGTCAATATCAAGCTGGACGGAGAAAGTATTTATAGTAAGTGGGTGAAAGGTGTGTATCAACGAGTCCTATAGTCTTTGTCATTGGTTCACATCGTGAGATCATTCTGTACGCCCTCGTGTCGTCTTCGAAGTGTCCCCCTTCGGATGGGTTTTATGCAGTTGGTCAATATCAAGGTGAACTCCAGAAATGGATGGGTCGCTTTAGGTTTTGCCCCAATCAGATTTTTTCCCTTCGGATTGGCCTTTCCGGACGGACCTCTAGGGCTTAAAATGATGGGTCACACTTAAGAGAAATTGTTAAGTAAGTTAACGATCTCTTGGCCAAATCAATGATGGCTTGTTGTTATAGGAACAAGAGTTGTTATGGTATTAATGACTAGTTGAGAACTTCTCAATTCAGAGGAGGGATAACTGACATCCGTTCGGCAGCTTTTTTCCTAAACCTTTAAAGCGTCATTGCGAGACTAGATGTCACACGGGGTTCATGTTAGTTTTGCTAAAACCTTATTGGATGTTGTTTTGTTTTACAACGGGTATTTGCTTAAAACCTAACGTAGGTCAATGTGTTTTTCTTTTCAAGAACTCGCTAGTATTTCTGTTTAAAGCTTTTAAAAATGACCGATTATTTATAGTGGAAAGAATCGTGTGAAACGAATTTCGTGGCAAACGACCTCGATCCCACTACTCTCCAAAAAAGCAGACAAGACAGTAAATATGATTTATTTGTCTTGGAGACATGTCTGGTAGAGAATGATGATTCTGCCTGGATCCTTGATTCAGGTGCTACCAATCATGTCAGTTCCTCTAACCAAGGATTTAGTTCTTGACTAACAGTCCGCCTGGTGCTACATCATAAGAGATGACTCTTCGAGTCGGTACTGGTGAGGTTATTTCATCTGTTTTTATAGGTAGGTTAAAGTTATTTGTTGACAAGAAACGTTATCTGTTACTGGATAATGTTTTTTTGTAGTTCCTCATATTAAGAAGAACTTAATCTCAGTTTCTTGTCTCATTGAACAAGGCTATACCATCTCATTTTCTGAGAATAAAGTGTTTATTTTCAAGAATGGAATGGAGAATGGTTATGATTCAATGGAAAATAACTTATATGTACTAAGGTTGTTAGTCATATAAGCCTTGTTAACACTAAAAATGTTCAGTAGGGCAACAACAACTAAAATCCCAAAGGTTTAGGAAAACGCCCATCTTTGGCATCTAAGGTTAGGTCACATCAACCTCAATAGGATTGAGAAGTTGGTGAAAAATGGACTTCTAAAGAGTTTAGAAGAAAACTCCTTGTCGGTATGTGAATCATGCCTCAAAGGCAAAATGACCAAACGACCTTTCACTGGAAAAGGTTACAGAGCCAAGGAAGCCTTGAAACTTGTACATTCAAACCTCTGTGGTTCGAAAAGTGTTTCTGAAACACTTTTTGAGTTATGGAGAGGTCGTAAAGGCAGTTTACGTCACTTTAGGATTTGGAGATGTCCGGCACATGTGCTAGCGACTAACCCAAAGAAGTTGGAACCACATTCGAAGGTTTGCCTCTTTGTGGGCTACTCCAAAGAAACAAGAGGAGGATACTTCTATGATCCAAGTGAGAACAAAGTGTTTGTTTCCATTAATGCTATCTTCTTGGAAGAAGATCACATGAAGGATCATAAGCCATGAAGTAAGCTCGTTTTATGTGAGATCTCAAGTGAGACTGAGACTGTTGAGGGTTCAACAAGAGTTGTTGAACAGGCCGACAGATCAACAAGAGTTGTTGAGGTCGGGACGTCTAGTCAACCAGCTCAAGAGTTGAGACTGCTTCGACGTAGTGGGAGGGTCATGAACTCATCGAATCGCTACATGGGTTTGACTAAAGCCCAAAGCGTCATTACAAATGATGGGGTCAAGGTTCCGTTGTCTTTTAAGAAAGCAATGGAAGATGTGATCACTGGACGACATTTAAGACGATCCTCAAGTATCTTCGGAGAATGAGGGACTACATGTTTGTGTATGGAGCTAAGGATCTAATCCTTACGGGATACAATGTTGTTGATCCCTTTACAAAGGCCCTCATGGCTAAAGTGTTCGAGGGTCACTTGGAAAGTCTGGGTCTACGGGACATGCGGCATCTTGTCTAGGGCAAGAGGGAGATGATACTAGGGTATGCCCTAGTTTATTATATATTGTACATTTTTATATTGTTGTGTACATTAGTCTCCCGAGTCATTAGAACAAGTAGAAGATTATTGGAATTGGTGTCCAATTCTCCCGGAGTCTTGTTGTTTTGTAAAGATACACGTTGTTTAATTAATAAAATAAGTGTTATTTAATTCTAGTATTTACTCATATCCAATAAACAAAGCTCCTTGGTTATCTTATGTGAACTTAAGCATGTATATGTGATATACAAGTGGATCATGCCTTAAGTGATAACCTAAATAGGTCTGTAGTATAATGATTAAGATGGGATACCTGATCTTTGTGACACTACGGATACGGCCCGCTTTGTAGAGGTTTGCAAGTATTGTAAACTACTACAAATAGTAGATCCTGACCATTCATGTGGAGACGTGAAGCGGGGGTGTCCTATACAAAGAGTTTGTATAAGACATGGACCACGAGATGATTAGACTCTGTATATAACACCGTTAATACTAGATACTTACATCTCACCGAAACGACCATAGGTGACACGGCCTCAACCCTGAGTGTTTCGGGAATTCCTGCCTTTGAGGGCGGTCCTTTGATTAGTATGGGTGAGAGTGGTCAGATTGCCAACTCAACATGCCTACCTTTTTAGGGACTTGTCTGATCTGGGAGTGAGAACTCAATCCATAAGATGGAATTCACTCATTTCCCAAAGCAGGGATAAGTAGAGAAATTGCTCCCTTAAGGGCTGATTTCGGGGCTTGAACATAGTGGCCACAGCTTCTCTTTGGAAAAGAAGACTCAGTCATAGTAGGACTATGACTCATGTTCATTAGGGGGATCAGTGGTACTTAAGGAGACAAATGTAACTATAGGGGCATAACGGTTATTAGCCCAGCTGTAACTACAAGAGAATTTGCCCGTTCGTGTTGCAGAGGAGTTCGTGATCGAGGAGATCGTTGAGGACGAGCGCGAAGTGTTCGTGCAGTGTTGCGGTCCTGTAGATCGGGCGTTCGAGGTTACTGATTGTTCGAGCGTTCGTGCGCAATGGAGCGTGGAGACGCGTCTGCCATTGTTTGTACAATTTTTCCTTTGTGCTTTTGAGACTTTCATGCTGTAATTTATGTATGATTTACATAACCGTTTATGTTTGAAGTCAACTGTAAATGTTATGTTAATTCATGTTTGTAATTTGGAATAGTCTTGTTCTGCTGCTCATGGAAATCGTGCTTCTGATTTCCTTCAATTAAATAATCAATCATTATCTCAAATAACATATTAACTACGAGGTTTTATGGCATATTTCTCAACATGCATGACCCATGAAAAACTTAGAAGTCATATAGAAGACCTTAAAGGACCCATGGAAAACTTTTATAAGACCCCTAGAGGACTAGAAGTCACATGGAAGACCTTGGAATACTCATGGAAGACTTATGAGTCACTTAGAAGACCCTTGGAAGACCTCCATAGGACCCATGGAGGGCCTCAAAGGACCCATAAAGGCCCTAGAGTAATTGAGTTGAAATCGTCCAGATTCTCAATGGACGATCATAAAGGAACTGTTATGGAATTGAGTGGGTGATGCACTTAAGCATTGGTTACAACATCAAATGGTGGTAACATAACAGAACAATGAGTATTAACTCAACGATTCCAAATTGAAGAGGGATAGTTATGAATCTAAGCGTCAGTTATACATTACTATCCTATATAAATGACCAAAGTTTTTGGTCAAAGGTAGACCTAAAATCTTCTGTTATTTTCTATTGTCAAGTTATTCTCAAACTCGAGATTGACTTCAGCACTGGAGTGTGTGTGGTTTGACACCACACCGATGCTCAATTTCTGTTGTCTTGCAGGCATTTGAACTATTTTTTCTTGAAATACAAAGTCACAATTGATCTATTTTTTTGGCATCAACAAAAACTTTCTTTTTTCCTTTTTTTTTTTTTTTTTTTTTTTTTTTAAGAAATCTTAACTCAACTAGTTAAGACTCTTGATGAATAGGTCAAAATTCAAATTTTCACTCTTAGATTTGAACTAAACTACAAACTTATTGATGAGAAATTTTAATTCATAATGAAAAATGCCAGAAATAAAATTATTATCGAAATCTAAAAAGTTTAGTTATGAGTAGACACCGTTCTTGAATACTTGGTTGAGCGAGATCAATAACTTATACTACCACCTAGACTTGGCAAAATAATAATAATAATAATAAAACAATGAAAACTTTTTTTTTTTTGTGGGGTTCAAAATTGATTGTGGTTCATCACATTTCAATGATGTAGATACCATATGATCGTAATACACTCCATATGGGATTTCTAGACATGTAGTTATGTTCCTTTCATTATCATATCAATTAATGATGCCTATCCCAATTCACCTTAAAAGTCTTTGCTACAATTTTACTAATATTTTTAAAATAATAAAATTCTTTATTCCAACCTTTACTTTTTATGTTTTTTTAGGACATCCCAATAATTCAATTTGGTGGAGAACTTCAAAAACTTGATATGTACTCCTTTCATTATTGATATCCAACCCCATGTGACAAAACTGAATTATTCATTGGGATTTTATTTTTTGTTGTAGTTTTAAAAAGAAAAAAAAAAGAATAACATAATTCAATTTCCCAAATTTATTTAGGTCAAATTATAAATTAGGTCCCTAAAGTTTGGAGAAAATTAAAATTTAGTCCATATAGTTTAAAAAACTAGAATTTAATTCTTATGATTTGATGAAATCTCACGAATAATCTCTATAGTTTGATAGAATCCTTCAAAATAATTCCTACTGTGAGGACAATTTATGAAAATTCTATTAAATCATGAAGACTAACTCTAGTTATAAACTATAGGAATACTAAATTCTAACTTTCTCTAAGTTATAAGGACCAGATTTGTAGTTTATTTATTTTTCCATCTTTGAGAGTGAAACATTCTTCAATATTTTGTAGACATATAAAATAAAGGAAAAATGATATTATCAGTCTTGAATTTTAAATAATAGGTCCATCTGGTCTCCATATTTTCAAAATATATCTTTTTAGTTTCCAAATTTTTAAGAATTTGTATGTTTGGCTGTAAGTTTTCAACATGTACCTTAGTCCCCAAGTTTTTAAAAATAAAAGATCCTCCAAGTAATTTTTTATATTTTAAATAATTACATGATATTTAAATCAGATGAATAATTTTAAAAATATCTCATCTATTTAACTATTTTTAAAAAATATTTTTTCTAATTTTAAATATCATATAATTAAAAAAAAATCACTTCAAAGACCTTTTAAATTTCTTACTAAAAACTCTCGGATTAAAAACATATAATTTGAAAATATAAGAGTCTACTTCTTAAAAACTTGAAGACTAAAATGGCACATTATTAAAAATCAGGGACCCAACATAGTATTCTATAAATTTTGAGGACTAAAAAAAAGTAATTTTTTCCGTAATAAATGTTTGAATACAATTAGTAAAATACTTACGATTTAAGATGATTGTTTCACAATAGTCGTTGAAATGGTTTAATGATCAAGTAGTTGACAAAATTGGGATGCCCTTGATAAGTAGGGTTTGTGGATGAATGGACATTTTTTTTTTTTTTTGGGAAAAAACATTTATCAATTTAAAGTGTCTCTCAACTAATAAATCTATTAATTGAGTAAATAAATGATGTGACAGAGTTGGAAAAAAAAATATATTTTTAGAATTTGTCACATCTCTTCTTTCTCTCCTCTTAATTTATTCTTTCTCTTCTCTCGTTCTCTCTTATCCCTCATCCATCGTCTATTCTCTCGTTCTCTCTCGTTTTTGGATTTTGTTGTTTTTAAATTTTTCCTCTTCAATTTTCAATCCTTCGTGGGTTTTCGTTGTTTTTGTGCTTTGGTTCCTAAAATGTTTAATTCGGGAAGCCCTAGATGAATTCTTGTGGTCTTAAGTTGGTGTTTAGTAATAATGGCCATAAGGTGTTTGATAATATTCGTCATATTTTCATTCATCCATCTTACTTTCAAATTAAGATTACAATCATTAAGGGAAAAAAAAGAAATTGAATAATGAGTATGAGTACATAGTTTAATTTTGAACTTTTGAGTGGGGGGTTTGGTGATTCATATGGGGTATTAACTTTTGAGGTACACAAAGTCACGAACCACTAAGATACACTAACTCTTTTGTTGATTTTACCAACTTAACATGAAAAAAGCAATCTTACTATTGGTAAGGATAACAAATTTATCTATTTCAATTCATTTGAGGTACTGGAAAATAGGTCGAGATTCAGGGGAGTTAGATAGACGAGGAGATACAAATGAATAAAAGAAATAGCAATTATGAGGTACAATCTAAGTCACCCTAAGTTCATATCTCTCTTTCTCTACATACAAAAAAAAATATATAATTTTTTAATAATTTTTTAAAAATTTAATTTTCATGTGGCAATTTTTCATTAGGTGCAGTAGGAACTACACAATGGATGGGTATAACGGGACTGTACCAAAAGAAATCTAAACTAGGGAGGGACAATAGAGAACGAAAGAAGAGAAGAAAGAGGGGAATGAGAGAGAATGCGAGAATAGAAAGGGAGTAAAGAAGAGAGAAAGAAGACGGAGGTTGCAAATAATAAAAAAAATATTTTTTTCAACTCATCTTGACACATCATCTATTTAATCAATTTGTTTTGTTTAATTTTAATATATTTATTAGTTGAGGGACGTTTTAAATATATTCTTGAAAACTCAGAGACTAAAATGACCAGGAGACTAAAATGACTAGGTACAAAATACAGCTATTCTTGAAAACTCAAAGACCAAAAGGTTTTTTTTTTTTAAAACAATATACCTATAATGTGAGATTTAAATTTTTGACTTGTAACAAAATGTTGTTAATAGCTTAACTATGGAGTTATATTCGGTTGATAGAGTTATAATTAAATCAGAGTTTGTAACTCAAATATTCAAATTTACAAGATGTAATGATATCTTAAACCTTGTTCAAGAACTACTTTGTTGATAGTTTTTTGTTTTTCAAATCAAGTTTATAAACATTATTTCTAATCAAGCTTATAAACATTACTTCTACTTGTAAATTTATTTATCTCATTTTATCATATATTGACTTTCTATCCGTAATTTAAAAAATTGAGTCACATTTTTTAAAATGGATAAAATTGGATGATTACCACTCATGTAAGGAGAGTGAAGAAAACTGAACTATGGTTCTTACAAATTATATTTGTTTTTTTACAACTTCTTTACCATGATTTTTATGGATTCTAACTAAACACTTGAATTATTAGTCAAATGTTTTTTTTTTTAAAATTACTATTTTTGTTTTTTGTTTTCTTTTACAAGGTAGATAACAAAATAAATAATTAATTGCTAATAGTAGAGTTTGTAAGCTTAATTTTCAAAAACCAAAATAAAAAAATCAAGGTTCCATTTGATGACCATTTGGGTAAGTTTGGTTCTTTGTTTTTGAAAATAAAGTTTATTTTCTCTCAATTTTTTTACAATAGTATGATTCTTTCTTAAATAAAAAAGTTGAATTTTTAGCCAAACAACTTTTAAAACGATTTTTTTTTTAATTTTCAAAACTTGGCTTGATTTTTGAAAACATTCGTAAAAAGTATAGAACAAAGGGAGAAATTTATAGATAGAAGATATGTTTATGACTTAATTATCAAAAACTTAAAATCAAAAACCAAAACACAAATGATTATTCAACGAGGCCTTGGTCTTTGGTTTTTGAAATTTGTGTTTGTTTTCTCCTAATATTTTACTCATAATTTTCATACTTCCTATCTAAACATTTGGATTCTTAGCCAATTTTTAAAAACAAAAATATTTTTTTAGTTTTCAAATTTTGGTTTTGATTTTGAAAACACTCTTAAAATGTAGACAACAAAACATAGAAACCAATTGACAGAAGTTGTGATTATAGTCTTAATTTTCAAATAAAAAAATATAAAAAGTCAAATAGTTAATAAACCGAGTTTAAATAGTCTTTATTATCATTTTTTTAATAAAAAAGAAATAAAGAATTCCTATTGTTGATACCAAATTTTGGGTCGGGAAAGATGCACCTGACTTTCAGGTGGCAACAACTGTAAATTTGTAATTTGGGGAAGAACGTGACTTGTAAGATGAAAAGATCTACATACCGTGATGCTTGTCACACAAACTCTAATGCTTGAGTATTGGAATGGATTTATTTTCCTTGGAGCTATCTTGATGTATATATAGATGTAGTTGACCTTGAAACCTTCCCCTTACGGTTTCCGAGTTACTTTAGGTTTCCCTTTTAACTTGTTGGGCTTGGGACTAGAAGAGGCGTGCCTTAGCAATTTGCTAGGGTTGGCTTCGGCGTGCCTTGGCAATTTATTGGATTGGCTTCGGCCAAGGCCGATGTTGAGGACCTCGCTTTCCTTTGGAAAAATAGCAAAAAAATTTCAAATTTGTGAAAATGGAAAATTTGAATTAAATAATTAAAAATAATAATGACAAATTGTCAAAACTGCCCTCACTTACAAATAAATACGTAGCACAACGCCTCTTCCTTCGATTTTCCTTTTCATTAGGCGACCACATACACACTGTCATAGAGAAGAAGAAACAATCGAAGAAAAGAAAATCATAGATGGGAGTTGTATGGCTATCTTAAGACTCATGAACGAACAAAAAAAGTGAGAAAAATACCCTAACCTGGTGGTATGGTATGCCATTGTGATAATGATAGAACAACAAAAGTGGGAAGGGAGAGAAGTTGTCGCCCGTAGGTTACATTTTTTTTCTTTTCTTTTATTCTTTTATTTATTGTTTACTTTTTATTGATTTGAATTATATTAAAATTGAATTCTAAAACAAAATCTAGACATTTCAAATTCTACAGAAATTTGATGGATTTACATACATATACATATACATATATATATATATATATATATATATATAATTCCAATTAAGGTTAACTCTAATACTTTTCCCTCTTGAATTTAAAATTTACAAATTTCAAATCTCTTGTCAAATAAATTTAAATTGATTATCTTCCCAATTATATCAGTTTTTTGACACTAAAATACAAAATTAAAACAAAACAAAATCCAATAATTTGATATAACTAATTTAAATTCACAATATCTAAAAATAATACATTTTACATATCGATGATGTATTACTATATTATTATATTATATTTTAAAAAATATAAATATTAATAATATAAACGAAAAATGCTTGAAATAAAAAAAAACCATGATAAGAATATAAGTCTCTAAATATATATATAACAAAAATTAAAAATAATTAGATAAAATTGAATGAATTCAAAAATAGAAGGTTACAAAAGACTAAATTTGATAACAAAATTTATAAACAAATCGAAAAAGAATAAGATCAAACTGAATTTGATAAGAAAATGTACAAATAAATCGAAAAAGAATAAGATAAAATAGAATATAATAACAAAAGATAGATTTGGATAGATATAGATGGAGAAAAATCAGGAAGATACAAGATTCTGTTATAATAACAAATCACAAAAAAAATTATGGTTAAAATCTCATAAGTTTATATTACAATTACAAGATTAGTTAAATCTCGTAGCTTCATATTACTATTTAATCATATGTTAGTTAATTGGTGAAAACTGATATAAACATAACTATAATAATATGATAAGTGTTAAAACTGACAAATCATTCCATTGGAATTAAATATGTTAATAACAATCCAATAAGTTAATAAAAAAAATAATGTAAAATTTAAATATTTACAATAAATTGAAATTTAAACGGAGAGATAAAGATATGAGATTGATTTTTTTCAATGGATTCGAAAAGTGGTTATGGAAATTAAATCCGAGAAAAAACCACCAATTCAAATTTCAAATCGGGCAAAGAATGCACCACTTTTTTCTCTAACATCCGTAGGGTTCGAAACTAATAATCAACTCAATTACACTATATTTCCATTCCAGATTGATTCACGCTAGAGCAATGAGATTCAATAGTTTTTATGGAAGACCACACAAAAGACAAATCGGGTATTATAAAAAATGCCCTCACGTGAATGGTACACGTTTTTCAAAAATATTATTATTTTTTTATTTTGCCAAAAATCCAAATAAATCCAAAATTTTGCTATTTCGTCCAATTTCCTTTAGGCCCACATTGGTCACTTGGGTAGGGGCATGCATAAGGCATGCCCCATTAGGCATTTGTTGAGGCTTGGGCCAAGTCCCAAGTCAACTCCTTCTCCTAAACTTATTTTGGTCCTAAGTTGTTACCTTGACCCGAATCATGCTATTTTCTCAACTTTGTTATTCATAGGAGTGCAACAACAAACCGAAAAACTGAAAATCCAAATTAATCAAAGTTGATCCAATGGTTAGTTTGATTTTTTTAATATAAAATTGGACATCTTGATTTGTATTTGGAGAAAATAAAAAAGTATTGGTTTGGATCGGTTCCTTATTAGAAAAATCAATCAAAATTGAACCGAACCAATGGTGTATATATACATTTTTTTCATTAGGTACCTTTTAGTATTTTAATTATTATGGTGCATACATATATTTGTTGTTTAGAAAAAGAACAATTATTATGGAACGTGTATGTTTTTTATTTAGAAAAGTGCTAAAAAAACAAAAATGTCAGATTTCATTTTATAAAAAAAACAGGTCCAATTTTAATTAAAAAGATCAATTCAAATGCAAAGTAGAAATAAAAATAAAATTTGGATGAAAAAGAAAAAAATAAAATGTCAAAAAACCAAGAATCAAATTAATAATAAACCGATCCAAATAAATTCAATCCATTGGTTATGTTCTTTGTTGGACATTGGTTTGGATCCATTCTATGTAAAATCAATTTAGTTTTTTATTAGCTCCAAAATCGACAAAATCGAACTAACTATTGCTCCTAATTATTCATGTTCTCGCCAAATGTCGTTCGTACACTTTGGGCCAAAATCACCCATAGCACACCAATTTTTTTTTTTTTTGACAATATGAATTCAAAAATTTATTTTTCTTAGTCATAGCCACGTCATAAACCGGATTATATTGATCTCGACGTGAATACGCTATCACAATTCTCAAATCAAGTTCCACTATCTCCGTTTCCAAACAAGCCCTAATTGGTGCCTTAGATGGAAAAAGAGAAAAAAAACAGGTGCGAGAGAAAATCTGGTAATGTAAGATTTATTTCGAAGCTTCGAATTTTCTCGGCGGCCAAATTCCCTTAGCGAGATTTTTTCCTTCCGAAATTCCGATCGAAGAGTTGAAAGCTGACGGCGAAAGATCAGGCATGTTGTTGGCTGTGCTGATCGCCAACTCCGTCGGCAACATTCTCGTCGAACGGTACCATTTTCTTTGCCCTTAAGCTGTCTGGCTCGATCGATCGACCACAATTTTTTTTTTTCACTGGATTTTCATGTTTCTGATCTGCCTTAACTAGGCAGTGTGAATTGAATGGTTTTGTTTTGTAATTGAGCGCTTTGTTGTAGTTTTCTGTGCTGATTGCTTTGAATGATTGTATGAACTGTGCGATTAGTTTCAGAGGTACTCTAATTAGAATCTAAATTAGATTGAGAATAGGTGTTTAGGAGTGAAATGATGATGGATAAGGTGGATAAAAGTGTCTTACATACTCTAATTTCTTGCGATTGAACGGTTGATCGTTATTTTTTGTTTAATTATTAGGTTTCATGGAGTTCCGGCAGAGGAGCGATTGCATTGGCGATCCTTTTTAGTGAAGCTGGGAGCTGATAATCTCAAAGGTGCGAAAAATGAAGAGCTATATGTTGCGTCACACAAGTGAGTGAAATCTTCCGATAAGTTCTTTTGAAGCAATTCTGAGTAATTCGCAGTGATGCATTATACTTGAAAACTAATTTTTGCTACACTTGAGAAGAGTTTTCATTTCAATGGTTCTTCCTTCATATTCTGTGCATGTCCAGTACTGTTGACTATCCCACATTGGAAAATCAAGGGAGTTCATACTTAAGATAGATGACCTACTCCTCTCATTATATGAAATAACATATAAAGTGTCATATGGACTTTAGTTTTTGCATGTTAATAATGCAACAAAAACAACCATGATCTTAAGATAAAAAAGAATAAAAGGAGGATATTTAATGTTTCGAAGTAAACTTAACCAAAAATCACATTGATTTTGAGTTGAAACGATTTCCTAGAACCAAAATTTCCTTCGATTTCAAACAGTTGAGAAGGGACAAGCTGATACGAATGATGAAGTCTTTGGTCTACAAGTGGCAACACCTATATAAATCAAATGTCCTAAGGATTTGCCCATTCTTTGAAGAACACGTTGTACATGATTTGGTGCCCTTGACCTTCATTATTATTTCTGCACGATATAAATCAATTGGGACATAAGCCAACATCCTTGCTCTGAATCCTAATGTATAACATCAATGGTATTGGTTGCCACCGTTTGTGGACCTTTCAACTGCGTAGGTACCTTCTATTTCCTAAGCCTTTTGGTTCACCTAGGAATTGCATCCTCTTCAACCTACAAAGTGAGGTCTCAGGTTCCACCCGTGCCAGGGGTATTTTGAACTTCAAAAAGAATGTCATTTTTCTTCTAGTTAATTATTGTTATGGTCTGAGTACTCGTTTATCCAGTTGTCCTTCTAATTTTTCAAGAGCACCCCCCCACCCACCCACCAAAAAAAAAAAGTGTTACAATATGACTACAAGCTTACAGGGGATTCTTGAACTACCGTTAGAATGCTTGGCACTTGGCAGTTGCCAAAGGCATCATTCCACGGATACTTGGAATGAAATTATGTCACAATGAAGTTTTTTAAAAGAATGATTTTTATATATATATGTATGTATGCATGTATGTATTTGATAACCCATGCTTTCATTGTGAAGAACGAAAGAATAACAATGGATTAGCTTCTTCTGCCTTCACTGGTACAAAAGTAACAAGGGCTGTGTTCTTAGCTCAAATGGTCACCAATGTTCGCGATAAACTATTTTCCTGCTAAATAAAATACTTCCCTATCCAAGTATGGATATTCACTTCGATACTTCCTTTCTATTTTGTGGCACTACTCATTGGATATTTTTGTTTTTGTTTTTGTTTTTTCTTTTTTACTGTAGCTGGGTTTACCTATTCAGATATCTAACTTAACTTTCTGTAACAGGTCTGTATATATTGTTTACACTGTGCTTGGCGATGTTGCAGTTTATGTTGTTGGGAAGGATGAATATGATGAATTAGCTTGTAAGTAAATGTCAATTCTTCCATTTTCTTAGGACTCAATTCCCAACCTCCCAAGTGGTTATTATTATTATTATTTTTAACTTGTTCTTTTTGTTATGTACCCTCTGCGTTAATTTCTTTTCACTTCTTCAAGTGGCAGAAGTGATCTTTGTAATAACATCAGCGATAAAGGATGCCTGTGGGAAATCTCCAACTGAGCGCTTGTTTCTTGACAAATATGGAAAGATTTGTTTGTGCCTGGATGAAATTGTCTGGACGGTATGCCCTTCCTTTTCTCCCTCACTCAGAATCTTTGTAGTAGGTTTTGTGGCTAAGCTGGCAAAAAGCCAAAAATCCCGGGGCTCAAGGCTCATAATCCAGCCAGATATACTGATAGACATATTAAAAACTTAGAACTTCAATTCAAGAAAATTCTTGGCCGATTGCCCTTGAGAGAAACAGTGTCTACGGGGGGCAAAAAATATAGCACTGTTCTTCTGTCGCAATTCGATCCTTGGCTTTTCGATTTAAGTTCCGATTTTTCAAGGAGGAAAGATTATTACATATGTTTTTTTCCTATTCCAAAAAAAAAAGAGGAAAAAAAAACGCTACATTTCGACTGCACGTGTGCTCTTACTGATCTGTTTTGATGTTTGTGAAGGGCATCTTGGAGAACACGGAGAAAGACAGGATCAAGAGGCTGATAAGGTTAAAACCTCCCAATGAGTTTTGATCAATGATACGGATGTTGCACTATCTTGCTGGTTACTGCTTTCAACTATTTTACTCAACTTATGCCAAAGAATGTTTCAGCTCTGTGGAATAATCATCATGATTGATATGTTTACTGTCTACCTATTCTATTTGGCTCTCATACTATTCTTTACCGGACCCGTTCAGTTTGTAAGTTAGAACCCGAAGCTGTGTAAAGAATTGGAGATATTGTTTGGATCAAGATTTTCATGCCGGGTAGGAAGCTTGAGAATACGGTAGATTGCATGTATGTTTGAGAGTGATTTTGACATTTATAAATAATTGTGGTTAGATGATTGTTTCGATAGATTACTGAGGGAATGAGTTCAAATTAGGTAGTCATCTATTTTATATGTAATATTTAAGGTTTATATCTTAATTTGGTCCTTGAACTTTGAATAATTTTCTATTTTGGTTCATAAATTTTTAAAAATATTCATTTTAGTTCTTAAATTTTGAATATTGTTTTATTTTGGTCTCTAAACTTTTAAAATGATTGTTTTAGTCTAACTTTTAAAAAGTGTTTATTCTGGTTCTTGATATATTAAGATTTTGTTAAAAATGTGGTGACTTGTATTTTTGGATGATTAAGCTATCAGAATTAATTACGCTAAAATATCTAGAATTTTAATTTTCATTAAGGTGGCAAAGTAGAAGAATTTAAAAGATATTTTTAGTTCAAAATTTTGACTGTTTAGTATTTTGGAGTATATTAGTTGGTATTTTACTCACGTTCAGCTTGTTCAAAGTAGAAGAATTTTAAAAATATTTTTAGTTTAAAATTCATGTTAGTTAATCAACAAATATGATATTTTTTGTTAGATGATATAATATTAAATTTAATCTCATTCATAAATTTAAGTTTTTGGGTCAATTAGTGATTTAACTGTGATTTTAAATTATGATCAATTTTAGTTGATATACTAGTTAAAGAAAATGCCCATTTTTCTTTTTCAAGAAAAAAAGAAACTCCTTTTCATGACTTGAAGGTCCAAGTTGTCATTCCCATATTTGCAAAGTTGGAAAAATTGTGAATGTCAATTATCGTTGAACTATGCTCATGTTGCCTATAATTAATATTAAAAAAATTGAAAAATCCATCAACATGAACTCAAATAAAGAGGCGACATGAACATAATTAAGCGATAATTAACATACACTTCTTTCTCCTATTTAAATCTACATATGTAAACTCGGTTGTACTAATAATGTTTACACTCAAATAGAGAGAAAAATCCAATACTAAAACCTCCTACTCACACTCCCCACCCACAGAAAGAACAGAAAACTCCAACTTTAAGCTTAAAAGAAAGGCATTGGAAGGACTTTGAATCATCAAAGACTATAATTTCTCTTCATTTTCACCTCTTTTTGTGTCTATCTCTTTGTTCTTTTCTTCTCTTTTGTAGGTTTCTTTTTTCCCGTCTTAACTCTTGAAATCAATATATTGTTTGTTATTTTTACCAAAGAAAAAGTCATCCTTCAAGATTCGGCAACCATAATATGCTCTTGTTAATTCCCCTTGTTTCCACCATTCTTTTTTCTTCCTTTTCTCACTGACCAAAACAAACATTTCATATCCCTTTCATTTTCAACACACAAAGGGCATATTCTTAGAATCCCCCATTTTTCTCTATGCAATCAACTTTTTCTTCTTTTATTTATTTATTCAATTCTGATTATAAATCTGTTTGATTTCACTCTATAATTATGTGAATTTGAAACTTTTTACTGAACCAATTATGAAGTTTTGGAAGATCCTTTGCAATTTGATTGAATCTACTTTGCCAGAGTGGAGAGATGAATACATTTCTTATAAGGAATTGAAGAAGGAATTGAAAATGATGTACCCTGATGATGAAGAAGATGGTGGAAGAAACCCTAAGCGCTTAAAGTTAGATGGAGAAGCTTCCATGGAAACCTTTCTCAAATTGCTTGAGGAAGAATTGGATAAGTTCAATCAATTCTTTGAAGGCAAAGAAGAGTATTATGTTATTAAGTGGAGGGTAATTCACTTTCTTTCTCTCCATGTGTGTGTATTTTTTTTTTTTTTTCTAAATTAAAAAAATGAACATGATAAATCATTATTATGGTGGACAACATCTATCTTTGTACATTCCACCAAATTGTTCGATCATAACTTGTCATGTGGTAAATTTTGCTTTTTCTCTTTTTAGAATATTTTAATATATTTTTTTAATATGAATGATGAGAAGGGATACACAAAAATGAGTGCATCTTGAGATGTACCCAAGTATTATCTGACTTTTGACATATGATGTGTTGGAAGCATGTTGCAATGATGTTTGAGTTTGAATATTTGGAGAGGACAAGTGTTGGGGAAGTTCAATATTAGGTGGATTCTGAAATTCAAATTTTGGTGTTAGTTGTCTTTAACAAATTTACACTTTTCTATAAACTTACACTTTATTGTACTGTGAAACTTGTTTTAAAAAATTGTTGTAAGCACCGACAAATTTAGTATAGGTCTGCCTCCTCAACTTTATGTTTATATATATATATATATATAACTGACATAGTATCAAGACTATTAGTTAGCTCAGTGGTAAATCTATCTTTCAATCACTTTCAGACTCTTTCAAACTCAAGTGAAATTTCTGTAAATCACTGCGAATGGAAGTTACTTGAATAGTTGGTCGGCTATGCATCTGTAATTAGTTTAGAAAGCTTACTCTTTTGCCTTAGTTTTTTACATTTGATTTACGTGTTTACGACATGGTCGAGCATGCAGTTGTTGCAGGAGAAGGTCGCAAAGGTCGGAGATTCGAATGAAATGCTGATGAAAGTAGGGAGAGACATTGTGGATTTCCATGGAGAGATGGTTTTGTTAGAGAATTATAGTGCTTTGAATTACACAGGTTGGTGTTTCTGTTGTTTTCCTTTTTCTTTTTAAAGCTTGCTTTGGCTTTGCTGTTTAGAAGTTGCCTTTCTTCAGCAAATATTTTGATGTTATGAACCTTCAAGATCTGTTTTCTCACCCTTTCTTTACCATAATTTTCATATTTTCTAAGGAAATATTTGAATTCATAGCAAAATTTCAAATTTCAAGAAACTACTTTTTTAAGATATCATTTACTAACTATTTGGTTTTGTAAAAATCAAGCTAATAAACACTACTTCCCACCTATTGATTTCTTTGTTTTATTATCTACTTTTTAGGAGCTCTTTCAAAAACCTAATCGAAATTTGAAGAGTAAGGTCTCGTTTGGTAACCATTTGGTTTTTGAAATTTAAAGTCTATAAATACCCTTTGTGCCTCTAAAATTCCTTGCTTTGTTATCTACTTTTTATCAATATTTTCAAAAACTAAACCAAAATTTGAAAACTACGAAAAATAAATTTTTAAAATTTGGTTTTGTTTTTGAAATTTTGTTAAAATCAGCTATTTTACTTAAGAAAGATGTAAAACATGGTAAGAAATAGAGAGAAACATGCTTAATTTTTAAAAATTAAAAAATAGCTATCAAACAGAGCCTAAGAAAGTATATTTGTTTTTTGAAATTTGGCTAAAAATTCAAATGTTTAATTAAGAACCATAGAAACCATGGTAAAGAAGTTGTTAGAAAACAAACCTAATTTTTAAAAACCGAATGGTTATCAAACGTGACATAATGATCATATTCTATCCAATATTACAATTTATAGTTGAATTGGGACGAGATGTAAGGAGGTGAAAGATATTGTGTAGCTGTAGTTTGGCATTCCATGACAAGTTTTTGATAAATGATAGTTCGAATCAAGGGTCATTTGGCCCCCAACTTCAAGTAGGTGGAATGTGCTATTATAGCTCACTCAGACTTTGGGCCTCCAATTATAATAATTGACGTTTTCAATTATCATAACTCACAATAAACTAAAATAATACTATTTGAAATCTCTCTCTCTTTTTTGTTACAATGTTTATTATTTTATACCAGACTAAATTAGTCAATACTCCAAACATAGACTATAATAACCCAACGAGTATAATAATAACTGACTATAATAATCAACTTAGCACTCCAAACCGCTCCGAACCCCTTTTAAGTTTTCTATTGAAGACGTGTCAAAGGTCATTCCAAGCTCCCCATCAAGTCCAATCCTTCTAATTCGTCGGGATTTTGCACGAAAGCGAAAGATGACGAGAATCTACGACGTGCTTCATGTTAAAACTGCCTTATAGTTGTCTGTATATCCATATCAACTCACAGGATCCACCTTTTATTTTGATTTGATTTCCTAGGACTTTAGGGTCATGTGGTGTAACAAACTATGGTAATTAACTTCATTCTTTACATTTTCAAATATAAAAACTCCATTTCTGCTATTTTCAAAAGTTAATCTTGTCTTCTGGTTCAATGTTAATTCATTGTAAAACTTCATTCAATACATATCAAGCACAGGACTGGCCAAGATTCTAAAGAAGTACGACAAGCGAAGCGGCGAGCTCATCCGCATGCCATTCATCAAGAAGGTGTTACGCCAACCATTCTACTCAACCGAAGTGCTCGACCAGCTATTGAAAGAATGTGAGATTATGCTTGATCTTCTCTTCTTCAAGAAAGACATGTCCTGTGCTGCTGCTCAAATGGTTAATGACGACGAAAGGGGTTGCTCCGAGGCGAAGACAACTGCGACGGACAGTAAAGAAAAGTTGCTGAACATTCCCGACGATCTCGCGGAGATCGAATACATGGAGAGTATGTACATGAAGTTAACGTTATCGGCCCTGAATGTTCTGAAGGAGATTAGGGGTGGAAGCTCAACAATTGATGTCTTCTCATGGCTTTGATCGACATCAAAGGGAGATGAAAATATGAGCCATTTATGCTTCACAAGTACTGCAAAATTGAATCCAAATTGTCGTTTGTGATATACAGAAGTGAAAACTATATGTTGTTATGCTTGTAATCTACTTTTAATTCATTGTTCTCTTTACTATAGTTTTGTTCCAAGTGAATGAACTCCATTTTCATTATGTGCATGTATATGTGTGTATTCATTTTGCCTTTTATCTTTCTTTTCTTTATGCTTTTGAAATTGTGATTGAGATGATATTTCGAGCATAATTTAATACTTCATTTGGTAACTATTTAAACCTCGTTTGGTAACTATTTGGTTTTTGATTTTTTGTTTTTGAAAATTATTCCTATAGACACTACTTCCACCACCAAATTTCTTCATTTGATATCTACTTTATATCAATTGTTACCATGTAACATCTATTTGTTATAGTGTTCATTATTTCTTACTCATCATCCTTTTCCCTCTCTAGTCTACACAGCTCTAAACACATACTTGAAGGATCAGATCTCGCAACGGAAACGATTTGTCACTTTTGTTTTGAAATTGGGAAGACGAAGACACAGAATTATACAACAAAATAGTTCTTCCCTATGAAAAACTCTCTTCACCAAATTTCCAATACACAGTTACAAGATGCCTCAAAATGGCCATCCTCGCTAGTAATTGAGAGAGAAACTTCTTCTCTATATGTTGAGAAAAAAAATGAGAAAGAGAAAGCAATGAGGGAGTTTTTTGTTTTCTATAAAGAAAAACGAAAGAAAAAGAAAAAAAAGATAAAAAAAAAAAAAAAAAAACTTATGGATCTCTACATAACAACATACACTCCTTATAATGAAAGGAAGGAAGTTATAAATCCGTTCCCACTCTCCATTCCCCACTCCCTTGCGAGTTATCCTTTTAATTAAATTAAAATTAATTTTATTTAATTAAAATAAAATAATATTAAATTAATAATTAATTTAAATAATAATTAAATATCTAATATTTAATTAAACATTTGAATCATATTCAAGTGCACATATCTCTCGTAGCCTATAGTTTAATATGAATCCTATTCACATTAATTTTAAATTTATAGTTTTTAATTTATATTAATTAACTGTTTGAATCCTATTAATTCTCTTAATTAATATATAGTTGTAATTATAAATCATATTTATAATTAACTATATATTATAATGTATCACTATAAGGGAAAAGCGTGTGGGAATGGGTTTACAAAGCCCATGTTTGGTTGGTGGGATTTGTTTATTTATCTTGGAAAAGACAATTCCTAGGTATCTTTTACCCACACAAATGAAGGAATTGCATACCCATTGAGAAGTATGGGTTTTCATTTCTTCTACCGCTTCTTACCACGATTTTTCTTCCTTCCAGCCGTAAAATCGTATGGCATTTTGTTACTCAACGATCGTGTAGCATTTTGTAAGCAATCGTGTAGTATTTGGTAAGCGATCATATAGCATTTGGTAGGCGATCGTATAGCATTGGGTAGACGATCGTATAGTATTTTGTTACTCAGTGATCATGTAACATTTTTTAAGCGATCGTGTAGCATTTGGTAAGTGATCGTATAGCATTTGGTAAGCGATCGTATAGCATTGGGTAGGCGATCGTATAGTATTTTGTTACTCAGCGATCGTGTAGCATTTTGTAAGCATCGTGTAGCATTTGGTAAGCGATCGTATAGCATTTGGTAGGCGATCAGATAGCATTAGGCAAGTGATCGTATAGATTTTGTTACTCAACGATCGTGTAGCATTTGGTAAGCGATTGTGTAGCATTTGGTAAGCGATCGTATAGCATTGGGTAGGCAATCGTATAGCATTTTGTTACTCAGCTATCGTGTAGCATTGGGTAAGCGATCGTGTAGCATTTGGTAAACGATCGTATAGCATTGGGTAGGTGATCGTATAGCATTTTGTTACTCAGCGATCGTGTAACATTGGGTAAGTGATCGTGTAGCATTTGGTAAACGATCGTATAGCATTGGGTAGGCGATCGTATAACAGTGTGTGAGCGATCGTACAACATTTTGTTACTCAACGATCGTGTAGCATTTGGTAAGCGATCGTATAGCATTTGGTAAGTGATCGTATAGCATTGGATAGGCGATCGTATAGCATTGTGTAGGCGATCGTATAGCATTTTGTTACTCAGCGATCGTGTAGCATTTGATAAGCGATCATATAACATTGGTAGGCGATCATGTAGCATTGGGTAGACGATCATATAGCATTTTGATAGTTAGCGATAATGTAGCAGAGCTAAGCGATCGTGTAGCCGACCTCAGCGATTGTGTAGCATTTGGTAAGTGATCGTATAGCATTTGGTAGGCGATTGTATAGCATTGGGTAGGCGATCGTATAGCAATTTGTTACTCAGCGATCGTGTAGATAATATAAGCAATCGTATAGTATTTTGGAAACGATCGTTTAGACTTGTTTTCACAATCTCAAATTTTTTTTAAATTCCCACATACTATTACTACACATACAGACATTGTTTTCACATGTACAACCAAACATAGTCATTCTTGATTCCCAATAATTTTATTTCCAGACATATAATTCCCAGACATCCTTAATTCTCGGGCATTGAGAAAACTTCAATCCAAACGGCCTCTTATATTAATAACAATTTCTGTATATATTTTCCTAAACAATTTGAACAGTTTTAAATTCATTCAAAACTTTTGGTCCTTGTTTCAACCGTGGTGAGCTAGTAGGGACCTAATGAACTATAGATTATAAGCTCCAATGATTCGAGATTAATTAATTGAATTCTTTAATTAAATTAATCAACATTCATTAACTATAGAACTTCACTAAAGATTCATAGTTACACTTTTATGCACAATAGACAAAGTTGCGTCCATAGATATAACCATTACAAATATGTTTATCCTTCACGAGTTGTTCGTAATTATAGTTGGGTCAAATTATCGTTCTACCCTTGTAATTATCTCTCTATCCTTAAGTACCACTAATTCTCTAATGAGCAATTTGTTTATAGTCTAACCATAAACTAAGTCCCTTTTGGGCTGGGCCCTATTGTTAAAGTCCGGGGAATCAGAACTTAAAGGAACTACTCACCTACTTACCCTCAAGGCGGGAAGGAGTGAATTTCATCTTGTGTAGCTACATCCCAGCTCCTTACTCGGTCTCATACCCAAAATGGTAGACATATTGAGTCGGCAACTTGGGTCATTCTCACCCATACAAATCAAAAGATAATCCCTCATGAGAAAGAGTCCATAACTCACTCAGGATTGAAATCGAGTTACATTTGGTAATCGTTTGAAATATTAATCTTTTCAGTCAACAGTATTACAAAGAGAGATTAAATATTTCATAGTCCAGTTTTATATAAACTCATTGTATAGGATACCCCACTCACATGTCTCTACATGAACGATAGATCAAATCGTTTGTAACGCTTACAAAGTGGATCGTATCCATAGTGTTACTAGACTAAGATACCCAACTTTATCCGTATACTATAGACCTTTCAGGTTATCACTTGAACATGATTCACTTGTATGTCAACCATATATTGTTCAAGTTACGATAAATAACCTTGGGTCTTAATTTATTAGATTGAATTGCGCAAGTCTAAATTTCAAATAAGTAACATTTTATTTATATAAAATAATTTGTTAACAATATACAAACCACAAGTTTAAGGCATAAACTCCAACAATACTATAATAATCACTGACTGTACTAATCAACTCAATGCCCCAAACATCTCTTAAATTTCTTGGTTTGTTATATACTTTTTACCAATGTTTTGAAAAATTAAGCCAAGTTTTGAAAACTTAAAAAAAAAATAGTTTTTTTTTTTAAAATATGGCTTAGAATTCTTATTTTTTACTTAAAAAAGATGCAAACTATTGTTAGAACTTTAAAGAAAATAGATTTAGTTTTCAAGAAAAAAAAAACTAAATGATTACTTAATAGAGTCTCAGTGGTTAAGTTATCCCTTATCACTTTAAATGTAATGATTTGAGTCCCATCTTGCAATTATTGAACTTCCAAAAGAAAAATTATGATTGACACTAATTAAAATTGAACAAGATGCAATAATACATACTTATAAAATGGTAAAAATTGATTGTGCAAAATATATAAATTAAATAATAGTTTATAAATTATAAATACAGTGACATATTTATAATGTGATTTAGGACGGATTTACTACCAGAAAAAATATTTTTTTAAAAAAACCATTTTTATTTAAACACTTTAGATAAAATCTGATTAAAATACATTTAAAAAATTATTTTGAGTAGTTGCCAAACACTTCAATTTTTTTTTTTAAATAACTTATTTTTTAAATTAAATACTAGAAAATGTAATCCAAACACACCCTTAATTTAAGCATGACTTGATGAATGTATTTTTACCCCTCTTAAATAATTGTAGATTCAAATTCTCACTTTCATGTCTATTATGTAGTGTATTTTTTAAAAAAATAAAAATAAAAAAAAAGTAATATCATTAAAAAATAAAAATAAAAATAAAAAATTTAGCATTTTTCATCTAATTTGGCTCTCCTAAATTTTAAATTTTGAAAGATGTAAAAATTTGCATCCCAAGAGTTAATGATAACTTCATCCACAAAGTTGTTAAACTTAGAAGGAAAACAAAAAACAGAAAGGTGATGTAATAATACTTTTTTATTAAGGAAAAAAAAAACTCAGTGTACAATATCGTTTGTCTATATTCAATTTAATAAAATATATTTAATAAACAAACATCAGCGCCTGTAGCTCAGTGGATAGAGCGTCTGTTTCCTAAGCAGAAAGTCGTAGGTTCGACCCCTACCTGGCGCGATTTTCAGTCTTTTTTTTTTTTCATTATTATTTTATTATGTATATTTTTCTTTTGGATAAATATAAATTTATATTCTTCAATTTTGGGATTGTATCCATTTAAATTTAATCTTTTTTTCATTATTATTTTATTTTATTATGTATATTTTTCTTTTGGGTAAATACAAATTTATATTCTTCAATTTTGGGATTGTATCAGTTTAAATTTTAAATTAAT
Organism: Benincasa hispida; assembly: GCF_027475165.1. Taxonomy (NCBI): domain Eukaryota; kingdom Viridiplantae; phylum Streptophyta; class Magnoliopsida; order Cucurbitales; family Cucurbitaceae; genus Benincasa; species Benincasa hispida. The sequence goes on from NC_143486.1 coordinate 69,366,103, forward strand.
AATTGTATTAATTTAAATCTTGCAGATTAACAATTGTATCAATTTAATCCCTAAACTTTTATAAGGGTATCAATTTAAACCCATAATTTTCACAATTATATCAACTTAAACCCTTTATTGTATTTTATTTAGATACACTTATAAACGTTCAAATTTTAAATTAATATATTTATAAAAGTTTAGGATTTAAATTGATGATGAAAGTTCAAGTTTTAAATTGATATAATTATTAGTTTGGGGTTTATATTGATACAAATCCCAAAGTTCGGGGGGGTTTATTGATACAATTTCCAAATTTTAAGGTTTAAATGAATACAATTATTAGTTTAAAGTTTAAATTGATACAATCTCCAAAGTTTAGGAGTATAAATTGATATTTGTCATATTTTATTTTTTTTTCCTCTTTTCACTTAATTTCTGTTTTCTTCCAAACCTTCTCTAACGTCTAACCACTCTGAAAATAAAATTCCCCACCTAATCCTAAACAGCCAACTAAGCTAAGCCTTTATTTAGGCCAAATTTCTAATCAAATCTCATTTGCATGACCAACGCCAATCCACCAACATTGCCTTTTACATCTTCAATTACTAATAAACTCTCACCTATATAAAAAGCCTCACAAACTTTCTAAAAGCTCCAATCCAAAAGAGACTTTACACTTTTTTTGGGCTCAAAAATATCACCTCCCAACTATTTACTGACAAATGGCATTGATCGGAGAAGTACCCAGTTACTTCGAAGTATACTCCGATGGATCGGTTCGACGCTCAATCCCCGAAGTGGTTGTCTCAACCGGTACTCAATCATCTAAGAATTATAACTTCAAGGATGTCGTTATCGACTCGAAAAAGTTAGTTACTGGGAGGTTGTTTCGTCCCAATGTTACTAATTCTACGACAAAACTTCCTATTTTGGTTTACTTCCATGGTGGTGGTTTTTGCATTGGCTCAACTACTTGGATTGGTTACCATAATTTTCTTAAAGACTTGGCTATTGCATCTGAATCTATTATCTTGTCCGTCGACTATCGACTGGCACCGGAGAATCGACTTCCTGCAGCTTATGAAGATTGCTACAACTCACTTGAATGGCTCAGTTATCAAGAAAGTTCTGAGCCATGGTTGCAGAATGTTGATCTTTCTCGAGTCTTCCTATCTGGGGATAGTGCAGGCAAGGATAAAAATATCTTACATTGATGTTAAATATTCATGGATATCTTAAATATTAAAACATAAAAAAAAATGTCATCTCTTTAGTCTAATATGAGAAAGAATAGGTTTAAATACTTTTTTGGTTTTTGTACTTTTGGGTTTAGTTTATTTTGGTCCTCATACTTTCAAAATTTACATTTTAGTCCTTATACTTTCAAAACGTTTGGTCCTTGTACTTTCAAAAAAGAATCATTTTGGTCCCTTCATTCTCATTTTTACTTTATTTTTAAGGGATCAAAATGGTCACTTTTTAAAAATTAAAGGGCCAAAATGAGTCAAAATTGAAAGTATGAAGACCTAAATAAACATTTTAAAAGTATAAAAACTAAAATGAGCCAAGGCCAAAGTCCGGAATCAAAGTAATATTTAAACCAAAGGAATATTAATAACATATGTCGGATATAAATCATTTTATTGGTATATTCGTAAAATTTAAATCTCGATAGTGCAGGAGGGAACATTGTCCACAATGTTGCAATCAAATCCATCAAGAGCAACATTTCCAACTTGACCATCAAAGGATTATTGTTAATCCATCCTTATTTCGGGAGCGAGAAGCGAACCGAGAACGAGAAAGGCCGAGGAGTAGAAGGATTCGTCGAAATGAACGACATGTTCTGGAGATTGAGCATACCAACAGGTTGTGACCGTGATTATTTTGGATGTAACTATGAGACTAATGCACAACAAGTAAGTAAAGAAGAATGGAACCATTTTCCTAATGTGGTGGTTTTTGTGGCTGCCTTGGATTTCTTGAAAGAAAGAGGAGAGTTGTATGCAAAATTCTTGCAAAAAATGAAGGTAAAAGAGGTTAAGCTTATAGAAGCCGCTAACGAATCCCATGTATATCATGTATTCCATCCCCAATCCGAAGCCACTCGTTTACTTCAAGAACAGATGAGTCACTTCATGAAGAGCTATTGGTAATGTATCACAGAATAATAGTTGAAGAAAGTATGAAAAGCTAATGTTCTACATTGCAATTTATGAGGTATTTAAGGATTAATAAGGTTAAAGTAGAAGATGGAAATTTATGAGATCAAAGTATGATTTCCTTAGTTTCAAATTACGTCTCAAGTTCGGTTACGTAAACATGTGGCTCTCAGTTCTCTGTTTTTTAAATTTATGTGTGTTCTTATCGTGGTTTTTATTTTTCTTAAAGAAATATTTGAATTCTTAATAAAAAAAAATTTTAAAACAAAAACAAGTTTTCAAAAACTACTTGTGCACAATATAACATGAAGATTACAGGATGAAAGTAGAGTTTAAAAGCTTAAGTCCCATTTTGTAACTCGGTTTTTAAAAATTAAGCATATATTTTTTTTCAATTTCTTACCAATCAATTTTTCTGAAGTAAGAGAGTTGAATTCTTAACAAAATTTCAAAAATTAAATATATATATATATATATATATATATATATATATATATATATTTTTTTTAAAACTATTTTTTTTTTAGTTTTCAAAATTTAGGTTGGTTTTTTAAGACATTGGTACAAAGTAGGTAACAAATTTAGAGGGGGTGGAGTTTTTATAAAATTAATTTTCAAAAACAGAAATACAAAAAACCAAATGATTATCAAATAAGATCTTAATTTTTTAATACCACTTTTATACAAGATAGTGAAAACAAAATTTGCAGAAAACTTTAATATGATAGCGGTATCATATATGAATAAATTTAGGATGTATTTAGAATGCATTTTCAAATGTTTAATTTAAAAAATAAGTCATTTTGAAAAAAAAAAATTAAAGTATTTGGCAACCACTCAAAATAGATTTTCAAGTGTATTTTGAATAAATTTTGTCAAAAGTATTTAGATAAAAATGAATTTTTTGAAGAACACTTTTTTCTCAAGTCAATCCAATCAGATCCTTAATAGATATAAATTCAACGTCACAATTATTTTCAATATAAGAAAGTATATATAAATTCAACGTCACAATTGTTTTCAATATAAAAATACATAGTACCAACAAAACTAGAAGAGAATTGAAGTACAAAATATCACCTATAAGTATCATTCATGAACAAAATATACATATGTTTCGTTTCTAAACTTTTACAATATTTGCATTTAACAGGTCCATTAACTTTTTAGTTTGTATCTAACAAGTTCTTGAACTTTGAATATGTTGAACACATCTCTCACCTTTCAAATTTGTATCTAATAATTTTTTGATGTATTCAACATTTTTCAAAATTAACAAATCTATTATACACAAATTTAAATTTTGTGTCTAATAGATCATTAAACTTTTAATTTTATATCTAAGAAATTCGTTCATTTTTTCAAAATGTCAAAGATAGAAAAATGAAGTTCAAAGACTTATTAGATATAAAATCGAAAGTTCAAAACTTATTAGACACAAAATTAAAAGTAGAGATCTATTGAAATTTTTTTAAAGTTTTAAGGACCTTTTCAGCACAAAACTAAAACTAAAATTATAAGGATTAAACTTAATATATATACTTCTATTGGTCATAAGTGCTGAGGAAACCTCCAATGAAGCCAGCCCCATTGCAATTCCCACACAACATTTCCTTTCTCCCACTGCAACACAAAGCCATTGATCAGCAAACACATAGTAAATTCCAAAATTGGACTCAAATAAGATTTGACCTATTTTCAAAATAAAGTTAATTCTTTTCAAACTTTTTTTTGAAAAATATTTCACGGAGGATTCAAATTCATGGTCGAAATATCATTTGACCTATAAATTTTTTCTTGTGCCACTCCCTCGCACTCTCGATCTTCTTTCCTCTTCGTGTTCATGCTCGTTCAACTAATCCAATATAATGAACAACTAATCCAATATAATTGTACTCTCACTGGTAAGAGTTCTTCCTCCACTCTCTTGCACTTGCACTTCCTCTCGCTCTTTCACTTTTAAAAAAAACATTGACAAATCACAAGTGATTTGTGGTATCAACAAAATATTATTTTTCGTTGCTTTAAAAACCTAAACTGAACGACAGTTTGAGCATGAAATGTGAGTTGTTATCCGGACAAATCTCTTCTTTCTCGTCCCCTCCTCTTGTTCCCTCACACTTTGCACATTCTCTCCCTTTCCTCTCCCCGTGTCTTCTTCCCTCGGCATCCTCTACCCCTATCTTCTTCCTTCAAGTGGCAACTTCACATGGTACGACAATTTATTGGTTGCTCCTTTTGCTGTCAATCATTGTTGTAGAATTGTCGTTGACGATTGGTGGGAAAGGGAACAATGAAATCAAATGCAAAGGGAGTAGGAGGAAATAATCATATAAAAAAGTTAAAAAGTTTGAAAAGACTTATTTGGAAAAAGTATGTCAAATTTTTAAGTCATCCGTATAAAAACTCCACTTAAATAATGGAAGCTAACGAACTTACCCGCACAGCCAACAAGATGCGCCGGCTTTGAACTGTCCATTGAAGAAATCAACAGCATTAACTCCATTTCCTTTGCATTGTGAGCAAAGAACAGCACCTATTTCACTCAATTTTACAAAACAATCAGCTGTTCGCAAAACCTAAAACCTAAATCGTTTACACCAAACTCATAAATCAACTCACCATTTCCATCGCAATCGCCACAAATCACGCTATTAGGTTTTGTGTTCCGATCATTCTTCGCAGCCTGATTGATCAGAAAACACACTAACATTTTCAATTTCCCTCAATTTTAACATTTCAAATCATTCATCACAGACGTACATACACATTTTCGATTCATTTCAAACAAAAATCAAACAGAAGAAGACGATTGAGAAACAGAACCTTGATGTTTAGATGAGGAAATCGAGCAGGGGAAGAATAATCATAGAAGCCATTGTTAACTAGGTTGAGTTTCTGATTACTAGAACCTCTAATTGCTGCGAAATTCGTAAGAACATCGATAAACTGTAAATGCTTTTTGTAGCTCACTAATGCAAATCTTTACCAGAATGAAAAGGATTTTGAGTTACCGGATATTGTAGTACTGGAACTGAAGCAATTTGCCGAGGCCGAGAAAGACGACGACGCCATTGAAATTCCGAACGGTTGGCTGTCTAATGGATTGTACTACGAAAAATATCTGTTAAGATATATATTTATACTTTTTTATGTTTGTTATTTTTAATATAGTGAATATTATGAAAATAAATGTATTTATTTATTATTTCAGTTCTATGGTTGTGCTCGCTTTCAAATAACAAAAATCTATCCTTTGCAATAATAATAATAATAATAAGAAATAAGAAATCAAAACATTGTAGTTGTCATATGCAGCTATAATACCCTCTTTTTTACACACAAATAAAAATTTAAAATAAAATTATTTAAAAAATAAAATAGTACTACGTGACACATTTCTATTAGATACTAACGAGATTGCATAGAAGTTTTTTTTTTTTTTTTTTTTACATATGTCAATGATGTTCTTACTTTCCTATGTCATTTGAATAATAGTCCCTTTATTTTTTGCCACGTTCAAACAAAAATGTTATGATAGATAGTCCCTTCTTACGTCAGAAGTTCTTTACTCCATTTCTTTTGAATTGTCAACTTTTTTCAGCAGTTATATGATTGTAGTTGACTTCCACTGTGCTAATAGTGTGACATACAATAACTTATAATACTTTCTCTAGATGATTATTGAGGAAGTTTCCTAGGAGTAATTCTATCAAAATTATCGGTTGTCAAAGTTGAGGGAAGTCTTTATCTTCTTCCTGTACAAGCTTAGGCTTCCATGCCTTCTTTTTTCCTTCCTTTTTCTGAGTTTTGTTCCCTCTTCTATAACTTCAATAGGAATCTGAATCTTTTTGGGTGGAACTCAACTTTCTTCTCTTTCGACGAGTCACAATGATCCATCCTTTGTCGTTATCGCCATCAACATGTTCATCTTTGTTTTGAGAATCTAACATTGGGATCACTTGTTGAAATCAAACAACTGTGGATTCGAGGGTTCCAAACTGAATCAAGCTTTCTCTTTGATCATAAGACACAAATGGTGTTGGAACACTTGAAGTCGCCACAACTGCAGCATGGTTAGTCTAAGCCACTTCATCCAGCTCTAGCTCAATCTTCTTTTCACGAGCTAACTTTAGGATCAGCCCCTTCAACATAAAGCATATTTCAACTAGGTGATTGAGGACTTGGTGATACTTGCCATAGGTGGGGACATTGACTTTTCCTGATTGCTCTAGTTGCTTGCACTCTGGCAGTTGAATGAGTTGTTTCTCTAACAGTTGCTCTAATGTATCTATAACATCGGAATCAGAGAATAGATAAACTTTTTTGTACCTTTCTTTAAGTGTTGGCTGATGTTTCCCGCCCTCATTGTGTTTTCTTTCAAATTTTGTTTCTTTTCCTTTAGAGGAAAATTTCATTAAGGATACATGAACGATTATAGATTCTTTGGTGGCACTATTCACGATCTTTTCAGTGGCCTTGGTTTTTGTCTTGTCTTTTCTCACTTGAAGAACCAAAAAGTCCTTAGTTCCTCTATTGGCAATGCTCAACTCCATGTCATGGGTGCGAGTCGCCAGCTCTTTGACAAGGCTTTATCCCTTGCAAAATATAGAGAAGTTTCCAGTGCATACCTTGGGTGCACATCTCCACCGTAGATAATTCAGTGAGTCTACTTTACAATCCAGACTCAGAGCTTTTCATCGATTAATGTAATTAATGGCTGGCTCTCCTTTTTGCTGCTTGATGTTTGTCAGCTCTATCATACTAACAATGCGTTTGGTGTTATAAAAACAATTCAGGAACTCTCTTTCCAATTATTCCCAACTGTCAATCACTTCCGGCTCCAAATCGGTGTACCAATCAAAAGCATGTCTTTTCAGAATTCGAACAAACTACTTGACTAGCAGGTCTTCTCTAGTTCCTGCATTTTCGCAGGTTTCAATTAAGTGAGCAACATGTTGTTTCAGATTTCCCTTTCCATCGAACTGCTTGAACTTTAGAGGTTGGTACCCAGTTGACATTCAAATTGTCAATTCTCTTGGTGTATAACTGGGAGTATATAAAAGAAGATTGTGAGGTCCTCCATACTGAGCTCTTATGAAGTTTGTAATCATATCATGTAGATGTTGAACCGACATGGAGGCGACAGAGGTAGATTGTTGCAGTTGGTTTTCCTGTAAGACAAACTTTCCTTTGCCATTGGCTTTGGCAACTGGAGCTTAACTTGTCTCAGCAGTTTTTCGAGCATGCATTTGATCTCTTAAGGTGTCGATTTCATTATCACACTCCTCAATAAATTTCATTAAGAGATTTATCTTCCTATCCATCTCTGCCATGACCGACTCAGTCATTACGTCAACCATCATTATTGACACTAATCAAAGTGTGATTCTTTCTCTAATCGATCAGAAGCAGGAGCAGAGTTTTCGAACAAAGGATTTTCTCTGATGATAGAAATTCCATCAATTATTCCCAGATTCGATGATAGGGCCTTGTTCTTACTCATGCAGGATACCATTTTAGTGACTTTATGTGACAGGTCCCATATAGAAGCCGCTTCTGGAGAAGTCCCTTTGGCATGCCAATTTGTTTGCACGAGGTTTTCAAAGAAAATTGTTTCGTTAAATTTGAACTTTGTATTTGTATTAATTTCAGTATAGTGAATACAATCTGTAATACATAATCCTTTGACGCTTTCAAAATAAACTTTAATTTTTAAGTTGAATGATACTTTTGGATTATCGGCCTTTGGGCTTGTTGATTATCTTGGAGGATCGGCCTTTGGACTTGATGACCTTCTTAGATGATTGGTCTTTAGGCTTGATGGTCTTCTTGAAGGATCAGTGTTTGCATGAGGCTTCTAGAGAAACGTATTTTGTAGAGTTGAATTTGTGTTGATGTAGATTTGATGTTGATGTGGTTCGGTCTCTAATACTTAATCCTCTAATTCTCTCTTGGTCGAATGCATATGCTTGATGTATGAAAGCGGACCAATGTGGATGTTCTTGAAGTTGGAGTCTTGGAAGAATACTTGTATTTCCAAAGGACTTCAGTCTTCAAGTGTGGTCAGCTTCAGGAGTTGGGTAGTCTTCTGATTGTCGGGATAATTCTCTCTAGGCCTTCTGAAGTTTTTGTGGACATGAGTTTAGTTGATCCATGGACCTAGCCCTTGGCCCCAATTAATTGGATGTGGGTTTCTTTGACATTTGAGTCAAATTAAGCATGTTCTTGGGTCCAATTTAACTTTAGCGCAAACTTTAATATTTAATTAGATCAAAATAATTTGATCAAGCGGTC